>NW_023464153.1:0-11719 GCF_013731165.1 Rhagoletis pomonella | reverse complement strand
TGCTAAGCTGTAAAGTATTTGCGGTTTTACGAGGAACTTCTTTGTTGCGATTCATAATATTGCTATTGATTTGCTGCTGTTTTTTAAGCAATGTTTTAGCTGTTTTTAATTAATAAATTTTTCATGGAATAAATAAACTTTCGTCCAAATTTCAGCAAACTTTATCTCCTTTAGGATCCCAATCCTGTGCAAAATGAAATTTTGGTATTTTTCTACAAACTTTCTGAGAAAAATTACCAAAAATTAAAAAAAAAATAAATAAATTTTGAGTTGTAGATTTTGATTCATATTGGCCAAATTTCGATTAAAAAAACTAGTAATTTTTAAGCAAAAAACCAAACCGACTTCAATTCTCATATAAACATTTAAGAGCACCGTTAATTTGTTCATGATCCAATGGTCGGATCTAAACCAAATTAATATTGGATCACCTCTGAGAAACCACCATCGGTTAACGTGGTACACAGTTATACGGTAACGGTGATGAGTGGAGGAGGGGCAAAGTGGCCGACAAATATGCAATCTCTCTCTAAGTACACCGGCGCCTTAAATATGGACTGTGTAATCCGAGGAATTCGGCGTCCCTTGTCTCTCCGTCGAGGGAATGATGCAAACATCTTTCAAATGGAAGTCTTAGGCATCTTTGAAGCCTGTAAGGTTCTAGGAAAAGGCATAGGAACGATAAAGAAAGCAACAATATACACTGACAGCCAAGCGTCTCTGTTAGCACTAGCATCACCGATCACAAAATCCCCAGCTAGTTCAGAGGTGTAAAACAAAATTATGCTTAGTGTCTGCGTCAATAAGCGTCTCTGTTGTCTGGGTTTCCGGCCATAGGAACATTGTAGGCAATGAGAAGGCACGAGCCTACGTGGAGCAATCCGAGGCTGTCGCACTGGGATGGCCGGTCGGAGTCGCTCATAGAGAAATTGGTTTACATTTGTTGGATTGTCAAGGAAAAGGTGGTCGGATATACAGACTTGCAAAATATCCAGGCAACTCTGCAATATTATTTAGAATTGTAGCAACCATTACGAGTCACTGGCTCAGCATTTCCTTTGTGAATGTCCAGGTCTAGCCGCAATTAGGCATAAAGTACTCGGAGGACACATACAAATAAAACAAGCAGATATATCAGGATCTACTATTGGTGATGATTTTGTGAAAGCTTTATTTAAGAAGGAGATGCTTTGAAAATATTCTTGAAAGGGGTTGCCACATTTATAAAAGTCAAATTCAATTTAATGAATAAGTTGAATAAAATGTTACATGATGGGCGCCAATATAAAGAGGTGCATGAAATATTTGTTTTTAAGATATTTTTATAGAAGGTTGCAACCTGTTTAAACGCAAACTACATACATTACATACAATAGTACTGCATGCATAAGAAATAAAAATTGTTAAAAAAGCTTAAATACGAAAATATGTTTAAGGAGTTGCCAGCTGTTTAAAGTGTAATTAAATTTAAACGGTTAGATTAGGGAGGTTCCATGGGAAAGTGGACCTCAGTGCGAAAATTATTTTCTTTATAAAACTAACAAACGTCTGGATAAGTGTAAAAATCTTGAATCAACCAAAAAATAGCAAATTAAGACTTTAAATGAATTTTTATTAAATTTTTTTACGTTTTGAAATTAAGTTCTAAGTAAATTTTTTGATTGAGTTTAAAGTAGGTTGTGTTGAATTCACTGTCAAATAATTTGCGATTCATAATTCAAGTGTTGGTAAGAAAAATTCATAGTAAATAGAACTCATCTGCTTGTTATATATTAAATTTTGTGAATGCTTAATCTATATTATGAGTTATAATTAAGCAGTCTTGGTCTTGTCCCACCCGTGACAAGAAAAAGGTAAAAGTTGTTATATTTAATTACAGAAGTTGAGGTTGTGTTTCGTGTTTGTTACATAATGTTAGAAATTCATTGCAAATATTTACCACAATTTTATTGTCGCTTCCACGTTGTTAGATAAGAATAATTCAACAGAGAAGCATGTCCCACCCGTGACAGCTATGTGTCGGACTGTTGTCAGAGGTAGGTTTACGGGGCTGATAAGCTTTATTTGTTTGTTGATGTGGACGTATGGGAGGAGGGGAGATGCGCGGACTCGTCCATTATCTATATACTCTTGTGGTCAGCTAATTAAGTGAAGTTACATTTTGACCAGTTTTGATTTTTTATTTTGTTAATATAATGTTTATAGTTTTTTTTTTTATAAATGTCTAGCACATTACCTAACCAGAACCACATAAGTCCACATTTCAAACTTCTTACAAAAATTACAAAAAATTCAACAAACTTTAATAATTAAACCCAAAAATTTTAAAATGTTTGTTTAGAATTTTTAGGTATGCAGTTTTGTAGTCCATTAAATTTAAGTAGGTAAAAGTGAAAATTTCAAAACGTTAGAAAATCGCGTTCATTTTTAATAATTTTTTTTTGCTAACGGTGCTAAGCATTTTCTTCTATATAAAAAGCATAATCCTAAGATAAAACGTGAGTGAATTTAACCTCTACTTCGCTTCTTATATTTTTTAATAACTAATCTTTATATATGCACCACACTAGAGGTTCCTTTTCTTATCAAAATTTGTACGTGTCCTTCCCGTGACAAACGTTGTCCCACCCGTTACAGAGGAATTTCGGATTTTTTGTATACTAAAGCCATCATTTTTTATAGGTTTTGCTTTGTTTGTGTTCCTGGTTCTATTTTTTATTATAAGACATCAAGTTCACACAGAAAAGTGAAATAAATTTGCAAAGTTCCCGTAGATATATCTGCTCCAAAAAGCGGGTTCTTTTTTCTTGTTCCACCCGTGACAGAAGAAATAAATCAGATTTTCCCCATATACAAGTAAGCTGGAATATTTTTCGTATTTTTTAATAACTCTTATAATTAATTAGGTGTAGCTTTATTAAAATGTAGAATTGTTCTGTACTTTATACTTAAATTTAAACAAGAAAGACAATTTTTTCTGCACAAATGTCCAACTTGTGATGGTGGAATCGCCCATTATCGATAGGGGTCTTAGTACTGATCATAACAGTGTAATTTTTTTTTTTTGGGAAATAATAATTACTGGCGTTATTGAAGTTCAAAGTAGGGAAAATGTAGTTATTCTGCACTCATTCTATAAACTTTAACAATATGAATATTAAACAAAACAAGTTCAAAAAATATTTGTGGCAAAAATGTTTTGAAGAGGGTTACCGCTTGTTTTTAATTAAAATTGGATGCAATAAAATACTCGTATTACAATATGAATTGAACAGTTTTGAAGAAGGTGCCACCTGTTCAAAAAATCAAATTTAATGCTCATATACATTTACTAAAAAATGAGGAAGTTATCAATTCGTCGAAGTACTTTTTTATGCATGTTACCTCATAACTTTGGACCACGTTAGTCGATTTATAGAATTATTTTTTTAAAGGAAAGTCGGTACCTACTAACGGTGGTTCCATACTAATTTGGATAAATCTGATCATTGGATCATGAAGAAATTAGTCAGTTTTGTTTTTTTTGCTTAAAAATTCTTGTTACGGAAAAGATTTTCAATTTTTCCCAAATTTGAGTCAATATATTATTATAATTATTAAACAAATTTATTTGACATGTGCCTTTATCCAGATACATTTTCAAAAAGGATTGCAACCTAAAAAATAATTTATATGGTCCAAGAAAAATTTAAGCCGGAATTTTAATGCTCTCACTCCATAGGATTTTTCTATATCAAAGAAAAAAAATATACCACGGTTTTTATTTTAAAATTAACAAAAATTTAAAGGTCGTTCAAAGCTTGAGCCGTTTTCCGTGTATTTTATATGGGGGAAAAAAACATTTTTCGTATAAATGGTATAGAATACTTGAAAATTAATCTTTTTCGATCGGAAAACTCAGTTTATATTCTGGAGGCTTCCAATAACAAAACCTAATTATTTGTTTAACTCTTTTTATACCAACGATTTTTATGGGTTCCTCCTCCCTCCATTGCATTTTTTTGGCGATGTTTAATATTCAAAAATTGTTTTATAAACTGATTGGTATTAGAATAATCGCAGGGGTGAAAACATTAAAATTCCGACTTTACTTTTTTTGGGCCGTCCTTGTGTATATATCGTATAAAATAAAGTATTTCGTTGAAGTTTTACACATTGATCATGGTCTGGAATTTCGAGAAAATAAGCTACTTTTTTTTAATTTATTTATTTTCGGTGATATATGTAATCTTTTTTTTCTTTTTAGTTACATTTGAAATCGTGACGCTGAAATGAACTTCACGCGAGTAGGGCCGCGGGCAAAAGCTAGGTCACAAGTAAATGTTTGATGAGTGCAAATGTACCAAAAATTATTATTGCTTAGAATAAATAACTGTGTATGTATGTGTTGATTTTGGTAAGACACGTTCTAAAAACTCTCTTTTTTTCATTTACTTAGATAGTACCGATTTATACTACCTGTTTTTAATTATAATCTAAAAAAAAAAATCTCGTTATATTTACTGGTTTAGTGGTGTTAATTTCTTATCTTATTATATAATCTTTCCTCTCTTTTAATAAATTATTCAATGGCAAATTTGAATAAAGAAGGTGTTTATGGTCAATAAAGTTTCGCGCTTAAGTCTTTTGTTTGGAATGTGATTGCATAAAAGCAAGAAAAGTGAAATAGAAAGAAATGTTGTTTTTTGCATTATAAGTGAAGCCAGACGAATCTTGTTTGCTACATATTGCATTAAATTAACTTGGAAGAACCATTTTAAACCAGCTGTATTAATACTTTCTGTGTGTAACTTTACGCTGATACAGTTAGTATGTTATTTTAAAATGAAATTAGTATGGTAGAGATGTCTACTTTATTGACCATATACAAATTCTTCTTTTACTAAATTGAAAATTTTCACGCAGAACTTGGAAAAAATATTCATTTAAACATGTGTGTTATTTCTTCTTAATATTTCGCTAGGACGAAAACTTGTGTGTCCCTTAAAAATTACGAGCGGTTGTATAATACTTAGCCCCCATCTCGGCATTCCTTTTTAAATTACTGCAATAAAAACGCAGCTTCTACCCAAAAATGTAGTTAAAAACTTTATATCACTTCATTTGAGGTATAACCAGAAAGCCATTTACAATAGCTAATCCACATTAAATTCGCCTCACACCCAAGCGTGTAGTGGTTATGTATGCGTACCAAAAAAACCCACCTCTCTTGCCAAGCCAGCAAACCTTCACCAAGCGACACCAACGCGCTATGGGCCCACATTTCCCCTACCACGCGACTAAAAAATTTATTTGCCAACACCCATGTCAAGAGAAACTCAACATAGACGCGCGCTGCTCAGCCCATTTTCAACCAGACTACATACCAAAAGCGTTTGACTATAAAAGCGTGTTGTTGTGTCAGACACTCTCTTAGCCTGGCACGCCGCGACACGTACAGATTTTTATAGAAAATTCGCGACGAACGCGTTTTATTGCAAATTTATAAAAAAAAAACGCTTTGAATTTAGTTGAAAGGAATTTTTTTCCACAATTCAAAAAAATTTAAATAATGCGAGAAATACACGATCGTCATTGAGAGTGCGGCATACAACAGTGTGTTGAAAGTGCATAACGAATTATGGTAGAAAAAGTGTGGAACTTAATTAACTACAAATTCCCCTGCAAGTGGGCATGGTGAAGAGCAGTTAAAAGCTTCAAATATAAAAATCGCTCTAACCCCCTAAAGAGCAAAGAGTTCAACGTATTCACCACTGCTGTCGACGATTGTGTCTATAAAGTGTCTGTGTTGTTGCATTGTTTGTAGAGTGGCATTTGCATTTAATTTTTCTGTAATAAAAGTAGTGAACGTCAGTGATTTCGAAGGTTGACACCACACACCAGCATAGTACATCACACCACACCACACCACACTACAATCATTTGGTTATATTTAAAGCCACCTTTTTGCTCCGCTCCTGGCGGGGTGTGCTAGTCTTTATCGCTGTTCGTGTGTGTGCGTGCGTTTAAGCATTTCTCGTTCGAACGTTGGTTGCTTACTTTATTTACTTGTTCGCGGCAGTTGCTGCGATCTTTGTGGTGTTGCGCTGGCGCAGTGTAAGTGGAACTCTGCTAGTGATCGGTAGGACAAATTTGCTATAGTGCGCTTTGTACTAAAACGATCTCTCTGCTTCTTCTACTACTGAAGTAATATATAATTTAGTAGTGAGACTATTGCTCGCTCGTCGCCATCGTCGTTGTCGTCGTCGTCGTGAGCCCCACTTAAACATTTAACACTGAAAGTTTGTGTGTGCTTCGAGTTATTGCAATTTCTTGCGTTGAAACGTGAATACCGTTCGTAGTTAGTTGCTGCGGTGATCATCGCTGGTGTTTTAAAAAAACTTCAGCGCAAGTAAAAAGACACAACGCGCAAAATAAAACGAAAATAAATACACAATGGCAAAACTTTTAGTAGTTTTTGCCATTTTAGCTGTGGCTGCTGCAACAGGTGAGTGTGGAAAAAAAAATTTTGATAAAAAATAAAAGTGATAACATATTAAATGTCGGAAAAACTAGCTAAGTGTAAAAAGGCAAAATATGACTGAGGTTCATATCCTACGTTGGATGCTATCGCTTTTGAGTACATTTTTAATAAAATAATAACGGTTTTTTCTTCAGTATGGAAAACATTGAAATTTATAGAGTTTTTATCAATTTTAACACTGCGAATTTTGGTTTTGCTACTGTAAGTTTTGTGCCTTGATTTTTTTGGCAGATCGCGGTTAGAAGCGACTCAGAATAGCCGACATTTTTTATTAATGGCGAAAACAAAAATTAAAATTTTCCAAAAAAAATTATAAAATATTGAAGCATACGAGCGAAGCTAAAAGCAAGAAAATAAATATTTGTTTAACAAAAACCTAAAAAAAAATTGCGTTTTTTCTTCAAAGCGCAAAACTAAAAAATCTACATTTCCTAAAAAAATGCATCGGTTAGAAATTATATTTTTTATGACCAGCAAAGCATTACACAATGTTCTTGTTGGAATATTTTAGCATAAAAATATTTTCCAAAAAACTTCAAGGAACGTCGCCCAATTTGCATTTGTTGGCTCAAAATCGGTTCCTTCCGAAGCTTTAAACGTACAGAAATATAATGGGAAATCAACCCAGACTAACCTTGAAAACATCGAAACCTTTGCTGAACTTTAAAATGTAATTTAGAAAAATTCGACTTTCCAGTTATTCACGTTTATCGCTTGCGGGATCGAGTGAAGTGAGAATTTCTAATATGAATTAACATTTTTATGTTTTTGTTACTTTTAACTTATTAACAATTATGGGTATTAAAATTTTTGTTATTAAAAAATGGGAAAAAATTAAAAAAAAAAAATATAATTAAAAAATAAAATAAAAATATTTAATACATCTTTAATTTTTTCATCAAATATGTTAACTAGCCTCTAATTAATCAAAACATATAAATAAAAAAATTTTATTATTTTTCGTTTTATAGAATTTTTTATAAAATTTTTACTCAAAATTTTTAAATTTGTAATGTTGTTTTGAAAATATCAATTTTTTCAAAGAATGTATATCAAAAATATTACAAGTTTGATTTTGATTTGAAAATATTATTTTTTTTTTAACCTGTGACCGGGCACTCATGCTTGCTTAAAATTTTAAACATTGTTGTTGTATCCGCATACAAAAACTTATACGATTTTAAAATAGGTAGATATTCTAAGTTTGAGTTCTTAACATGAATTTTCTAGATCCGAATTGTTTTTGGTATCGTAAATGTCTAAGGGTTATGCGAATTCATAGCTGAATGCCCTTAACAATCTAGAAACTTTCGCAACTTTTGCAGAACTTAAATATTTTTTATTTCGAATTTTCAAGTTATTTAAATTTAACAAGTTTTTCAAGAAAAATGTGTGAAGCTTTGGCAGTTTAGTTATGAATTCACATTTTTTTACTTTACATTGTTTGAAAAGAATATGGTAAAACAAAAAAAATCATCAAACAATGTATGGTTATTTGGTCTCTAATAAATCTAAGTGCAACTGAAATTTTTGTTTTAATTTTTGAGAATTTTTTAGAGTTTTTCAGGTTAAACTTTGTAAAAAAATAGCGAAATTTTTTCAATGATCGACTAGTAACTCCAAACTCTACATAAAGAACTTTATATATGTATATATTTTTTTATTTAGAATTTTGAGCTCTCGAGTTATTCAATTTTAATTTTGTCGGAACCAAATTCAGTATTAGGTTGTTCACACATGCTTTGTTATGAGGTTATCTGCTTATGTGGTTGTATTTTTTATTCAGTTTACAACGATAAAATACACTACAGAATAATAATTTTTAACCAGATAACCTGATAACCAAGCAAGTGTGAACAACCTATATGTTTTCCGAAAAATTATGTGAAATTTAAGAAGTTGTGATTATGAACTCTCTTGGTTTAACAAAATTTTGTTTAAGAAAATAAAAGTAAAAAAATTTGAATTCACAAAAATTTTAATCAGACGCAAAAAATTTTCATCGAAAAATGTCCATTTGGTTCCTGATAAATCAAAAACTTTTATCAAAAAAATTCAAACTTGGCTTTTTTCGTTTTGTTTTCTTCATTTTTTAATTTTTTCGGTAGACTTAGGGTAAAGTTAGCAAAATTTGGTTTTATTTGGACTTAATAACCTGAAAAGGGTATGCCTTACAGGTCTATTCTCGCTGGTAACGAAAATGTTGTAATTTTTAAATAAAGCTGAAGCCGGAGCTTTTGTTCATAAAATAAATTTGTGTTTTTTTTTTTAAGACTAACGCAGATTTCAAATGAATGATTCACTTATGTTCCTAGCATTTATTAAAATTAAAAAGAAAATTGAATTTTTTTTTCGACAAATATCGCAACACCTTTTGCCTCAGCCTCATTTTTGCACACATTTTCTACAAATCATTTGGCTGGCACATCGCTTGCATAATTTTTGTAATCCAACTTTCTCCATTTTAGATGTGCACATAATATTTCATGTTTAAGCATATTTACTATAACTCTATTTTCAACGTTAATGGCATTATAAATACAGCATTATGGCACGCGTTTTCCTCAGTTTGCAACATTTTCCGTCGTAAATGTAAAATGCGTTTTTATCGTCATTTGTCATACTTCACCCACTTTTCAAAAGCACAGACGCAAACTTATACATTCATATCCATGTATATAAGTTGCACTATTTTGTAGATAATTATTTACAAAAAATTTACATACACATAAGTACTGCCAGAAAAAATTGTATGGCAATGCAAGATACCGGAACCATTTGGTTACTGAAGTGCGCTTGCACTTAAACGAGAGTGCACGCAAACTCACAAATGCATTCGTACTTGTATGTGCGCCAATATTCAAAGAGTTGGCGGATAAGCTAAAAACAAGTTTTTTTTTATTTTTACAGCCGGCTAAGTGCAATTTTTAGATTGAAATTTTACTCAAATTTAACTTTAATTTTAGTTTTGATTTAATTTTGTCTTTTTTTAATTTTTTTTTATAAATGAAATTCGTACAAGGTATCTACCAAGTAAATGATTTTCATCTGCAACTCTTTTTTGCTCTCATTGGCTGTTACAACGCAAACTTAACTGAATAAATTTTCGTAATCGGTATTTCTGAAAATTCCAAGGGCTCAGATATGGACTCCCTGGCTCACCCTTCAAAATTAACCTTGCAACTCAACAATTATGTTCTTATACATATTGTATATACATCCCGTGTCATAAATATAAGCTCACCACATATTGACCAGTTTTAACAATTTATTTTAATTATTTTTTTTATAAAATTCAAACTGTGTGCAATATTTAAAAATAAATCAACAAACTTTCGCAAAAATTTAGAGTGTTTTAATTAGATTTTTTATTAAAATTTTGGGTATGCGGTTTTGTACTCCATACATATTTAGTAAAACAAGGTACAAGTTTGCGGTAGCTAGGACTTAGCGTTGATTTTTTAAATTTTTTTTTGCTGACGGTGCTGTGTATGTTGTTCGAGTATTTCACATTTTTTTTTTTTTATGGAAAAAAATTGGCAACACCTTCAACAAAAAAATTGCCAAACATCAACGGTAAGTCTTAGCTACTTCGACGCTTCATTGTACTAAAATCATTCAATTTTAAAAAACCGTATACTCAAAATCTTTATATTTTTTATATTTTGTAAAATTTTTTTAAGCTTGAAACTTTTTTTTGTTAAAGCATAAACCATATTTTTATAAAAAAATAACTAAAATGAAATAACAACAAAAAAAATTTAAAACCTCTCAATATGTGGTGCACTTAGTATTATGACACGTGTTGTAATTACATACTTATGTATGTACTATATGGAAACTCTGTGCAAACAGTTCACATTTCTTGCAGCTCCTCTGCGATGTGCTGCCCATTCATATGTAAAGGCAACTACCTACCTACTTATATGCATTGTTCACACTATGCAACTAAATGCGCACTTTGCTTTCCACTCTCCTTCTTAATTTTCTGCATTCCCCTTTTAATAAGCTTGACATTTAGCATCGCCATCGCTTCGTTTGGTTACTCACTCTAGTCAACCTTGACGACTGTGCTGATTAAAATTGTTTGCTTTTGTTGTTATTTTTATGCTTTAGGTGTTTGTGGTTGTTTGTTGTTATTTTTATTTTTTTTTCCTATTTTAATAGTGAAAGGTCGTTTTGGTGTTGCAGTGAAACAACTTTTATTTTTATGTGACATCGAGCGTATATTTAGGTTTTATCATTTTTGCATTATTTTTTTTTTTTACTTGGTTAGTTGCAAACCAAATTCGCCTCATGCAATAAACTATGATTTAATCTAAAAGTGAACTGGTATTAAAATAAAGCTTCTACTAAGAAACCGGTGGAATTGCTTTTGTACAAATTTATTCAACTCTTTATTGAAATCAAGATGTTTTTTTTTAGGTTTTATTTGAAAGTTAGTTTTAAATTTGAGTTCTCAGTGCACTTCTTATGAAAGTAGTATGAGTAGTCAGTAAAAAATGGACAAATATAGAAAAATTTCTAATCTAGTTGATCATAAAGAGTGAAAACACAGCTTCGTTACGCGCTGAATTAATATAAAATTGTTCGGCATCTGCATTAGGCTCCTAATTCTATTCCACCCAAAACTCTTCAACAGAGGACTAGGAAACCAAAGCTTAATTTACTTTAATAAGATCGAAATTGGATTTTAGGGTTGTGGATAAAAGGTGTCTATCCTCCACCAGCCTAAAGGCAAAGCAATTAGATAATTGTAGTGCTCTACGAGCGAAATTTGCTATCTAAAAGAAAAGATAGATTGCTGACGAATTCTCCAGGAACTGATTTTATTAATCAATTAGATTTCCTGGATAAAACTGTAGATGCTAATCTAGACCAGTAAATAAGAGTCAGAAATCAATACTTATGAAGTCAATATTAAATGGTTACCTATCATAAAATTAGTTTTTAATTCGTGTTAATGTTGTTTGTGAGAATAAAGTGTAGTGTCTTCATAACGCTCAACTCGTAATTCAACCATAGAAGTTAAATTTAGAGGTGCATGAAATAAATGCTGACATATCTTTCTAGTTGTTGGTGGCCAAGCAAGTGTGATTTATCCATGGACGCAGTCTATAGTGCTTCCGGTGGCAAGGTGGTCGAGTTGTTGTTGCACGCGAATAATTGTTGGGTATTGTGATGCCAGCCGCGCAG
>NW_023464152.1:0-11721 GCF_013731165.1 Rhagoletis pomonella | reverse complement strand
ACTGTAAAGATTCCAAAAAACAGTTTCCAATAACCGAGTTTTTTAATAGATAATTACATGTCTATCAAATTTATTTGTATACTGTTACTAATTTTCCGCATAGCTGCCTTTTTTGCTTAAGTGCAGCAAAATGTTTGCATCGAACGCGAATGCAGCTAACGAAACGTATTGTATAAGCGCCTTTTTTAGTAATGTGATCCCAAGTTATAGTTAGGCGGTGTGGCACGCCTTGTCGATTTCATTTTTTCATCAAAAAATAGGGCTCGTAAGTCCAACTCCAGTTCGCTGATCACAATATTTTTGCGAAAAGATGTTCCTCGCAAAAATACTGTGGTCAGCGCAGCTGGAGTTGGATTTACGAGGGCTATTTTTATGAAAAAATTACATCGACATCGACATCGACAACCATAGTGGGGCCGTATATAAATCAAACTTTTCAACTTTATACAGAGCTTAGAAAAATTTTACAAATTTTCATTAACATTTTTAGTTTTTTAATCTGACTTTTTAGAACTTTTTTAAGTGTGCAGTTTTTTGAGTATGCAGTTTTGTAGCCCAATAAATTTTAAGATAATAAAATGCAAGTTTTAAGCGGTTGCAAAACGCGGGAAGTTGCTTTTGAACGATAACCTTTTTCAAAACTTTCGTAAAACTTGCTTATACCTCTTTAGTGTGGGACCCATATTGTGATACATATTTCAATTACCTAATCGCCACAATTCAAGTTGAATTCGCTTGTTAAAACATGTGGAAACCTTACAAAACATAGTTCTGAATAAAGCCTTTCAAACGTATTTCGATTGATACCAATCTCCTTCAAACACCTCAAAACTAGTTAAAATATTTAAACTAAAGATTTCCACTCTTTTTATTCGACCTTTCAAACAGGGGGCAACTCTTACGAAAAAATAAAAATGTTTTGCACATCTATAGGCCCAGCCCTTGAGACCTTTTTTTTGTTTAATTGAATGAACTGTGCAAATCTGATGTCATTAACAAATAAGTCATATGTATATGTAAGGTAGTAATTTTTAAAGGGGTGGCAACCCCACTAAAAAAAATCCTTATTGCACTTCCGGGGACCGTATCCTTTCACTTTGCACTTCATTTTTAGTCCAACTAACTGTGCAGATATTATAATTTTTAAAATGGTGGCAGCCTATTAAAAATATAATACATTATTGGACATCTAGAGGCCACAAGCACCTTCATTTGACACCTCATTTTCTGTAATCCAATGAACGGTACGGATCTTATAATTTTTTAGACAGATGGCAACCCTATAGACATTCTCTGGCCTAAAGGTAATAATAATAATATTAATAATAATAATAATAATAATAATAATAATAATAATAATAATAATAGATTGGCGCTTACACATATGTTAGTGTTTGGCCGAGCTTCTCCTCCGACTTGTGGCGTGCGCCTTGATGTTGTCACACAAAGCGGAGGGACCTACAGTTTTACGCCGACTCCGAACGGCGATTGTATTTTTATGAGAAGCCGTTTTTCATTGCAGAAATACACTCGGAGGTTTGTCATTGCCTGCCGACGGACGACCACTGTTGAGAAAAAAGCCTTTTTTCTATATTTTTTTGCGATGTTGCTTTGACCAGGGTTTGAACCCACTGAAAGCACAGAGTTGAAGCTTCATATCTGTTATTTGGAAATTTTTTTAGTTGACATATGTACTTTTATAAAAATAACTGATATCAAGAATATATCGTTATAAAAAACTTTAATTTATGCCAAAAAAATCCAATTCCGGCCAGTGTGCAGCGGTCGCCCCTCGGCAGGCAATGGCAAACCTCCGAGTGTATTTCTGCCATGAAAAAACAGCTTCTCAACGTCAGCGTAAAACTGTCAGTCCCTCCGATAAATAAATATTGCCAGCTACTTTTCATTTGCGCGATAATTTCGTGCCGGCAACATTATTGATATTTTTATATAAAAGCAAAAATTGCGCTGTTTTCTATTAAAATATTTGTTATTATGTACTTGGATGTCATATAGCATATTTTCTAAATTTTTTAAGTGATTAAATCCGACAAAAAAGGCTATCTTACAAATGCTTTTATAAAGATAAAAAACGCCCACGCACAAAAATTGCCTTATATGAGGCAATAAAAATGACATTTGGTAGTCAAAAACTTTTGCCTGTGGAGATGGGCCGTAACGGCCGTATGTTTCAAAAACCAAATTTTACGGGAAAGTGTTTTTTGTATTTTGCTGCTTTGGCTGGCACCATCAATACTAAAGTTTAGATTTGCAGAGATAATTCAGAAATATAACTAAACGCAAGAATTTCTGATTTCCTAGCACATAAGATAATTTCGCCCACAAGAAAAAATTCATTGTCACATACAATAAAATTTACAGTCAATTTTTGGGGTAGCTGTTGGGATTTAATCCGTGATATTTGAACAAGTGATGCGTTATGGGGTGCAGAACAAAGTTGCATCATAAAGTCAATTTCGTAAAAAACGTATATAACATACGATACTTTTGCGCAAAGGGATCGATATATTGGATTTCTTTGGACCAATGATACTCCCCCATTTTAAAATTACCACCAACTATACTATACAGATAAGGATGATTCACCATCGAACCGGATCATTGTTGCCGCAAGAACTTCTTCACGGGCATTATGCATTCGTTAGGTGAGGCAATGAAGGATATGCCTTCTGACGAACACAAAACCAAACATGAACGTGAAAAAGTTGGACCACATGTTTCAATAAAAATAATAATTTTTGGCGGGATGAAGTTCGCCGGATCGCCCAGCATTAAATAAAATTAAGAATATAGAAAACGACTTCTACCTTCTTCACCTGCGATCAAAATAGTAGCACCCTAACATTTCGACCAGGTTTGACTTTTTTTCGTTTGTTTGTTTAAGGTTCACTGGTTTTTCATATACATATGTAATAGACGGCTGCATGAACTCATTCGAAACGGCTTATGAATTATTCATATACAAAACGAATGAATGATTTTGGCTTAAAATTTTTTTGAATTTGAATACCTGTTCTGGAGAGAGATTCTGTAACCAGTTAGCGACAATTTTCGAATCGCTATCGCACTTTTTGACGCAAAAACATTTATATAATGCCTCAAAAAGTGCGATAGCGATCCGAAAATTGTCGCTAACTGGTTACAGAATCTCGCTCCTGGTCTATGTATGTGTGACATTACAATATTCAAACAAAGTGAAAATAAATTTAATTGAAATAATGCCAATTTTTTGTATGAATATCCAAATATATTTTTTCTGTGCACATACCCTGCAAACCAAATTTCCCGAAATATTAACGAAATCTTTAAGTGTATCTCATTTCTGTAACGATTTTTTTACGAATCTTCAAAGAAACTTATATGAAGTGGTTGAAACGAACTCGTGAAGAAATTTCTTTACGAAAAATAAAGAAAATTCTTAAAAAAATTGTGCAAGAAATTCTTCACATAGCAGAATTATTTTCATTTCTTTACCGATTTTCTTCCGAAAATTTCGCAAAAGAATCGAAATGTGCACAGTTTATTTCATTTTAGAAAATGCGGCAAAAATCGGATAAGATCTTTACGAATTCTTTAAAATTTCTCTACAATTCAGTATACCCTGATGAAATGGTTTGCAGGGACAATATGAACAAACTTGTTTGAAGAAAAAAATTTTACGGAAATGAGTTTGAATGATTTGAATGTTTTCCATTCATTCATTCACATTCTACCATTTGAAGGTAGAAACTTTAAAACAAAATGTATATTCATAACTTACAAAATTCCAAACGCTGAGTGTTTTGTATGTGAAGTAAAACATTCAGATCTACTGTACTCTGTTTGGCTAGAAGTTTGAATGAATTCATGCAGCCCTCTAATATGTAAGGGACTCCGCACATTAAGCGTCTAGTCATAGAAGTATAATCCTTCCGGCATACTAAAATACGAAGCTTTTATGCCGAACACATGTATTTGAATGATGATCTGTACATTACAATTCATAATCATGTTTTCGCCTAATCATAAAAGCTTCATGAATCGAAGCGCCCAACATTGTAAGGCGCTTGCTGTTTTGAAATCGTCATTTGTTTACATTTTTGTGTTGGAAATAAAAATTATTTGTCACTTCAATAGGAAATAACTGAGAATTAATGATTTTGTGCTAAAATTCGTGCTAATTGTACTAAACTATAAGCCTTTATGCAATATTTTACTGCAGAAATATTCGCGGAAGTGTATCATTGAGAAAGAACGGCCAGAAAATATATAATGTGTGGTATGTGTGTGCCTCAAGGGCTTATGCAGGGCGCGGTAGTGTGCAGAAGTGGAGTCGTCATGCATTCGTTTCGGCATGTCGAAACGATTACTCTACTAAGATTGGGCGCGTAATGTGTGGAGTGCCTAAGTATAGCATTACAAAAAAAAAACATATTCGTAAATCCAAATTTCAAACATTGTACAAAAATTAATCCTCTACTGCGTACAAAGCTAAATATGGTGTTTATACGAAAGCTATTTGCAAATCGCAGCGCACGGCAGTGCGCGCGAGTGACGAAAGCAGCCACAGTAGCTTGCTGAAATGACTCGCTTATATATACACGAGATTTGGAAGTTTTTATCCAGACGTCCAATCGACATGTTTGAGATACTTGCAGAGTGTGTCCAGAAAATGTATTCAAGCTTCATAAGCGATTAACCGGATTCTTAAAAATTAGGCTAAAGTGTTGCGAAACAAAAAACGTCTTTTTGCTTTTGCCGGTTTAAGGGGGCATGTGGGCAGACCCAACATATTTAGTGTTATTCTATAGGCCACCTTTCAAACGATACCTTACATATTAAGTTCCGGCCACTAGTTGGAAAGATATAGAGGTAAATGTGTTTTGGTTGGTGTCTCCACTACGAGATGCTTTGGTATGTATGTGGCGTCTGTACGTACCTTCATTTAATTTTGTTCAAACTTTCAGAAATTAAAGCACAAAAAAAAACTAAGAAGGTTTTGTTCCAGGATGTCTTGATTCGTATGCCTTTGTGGGCGTGGCTGCTGCCTGAAATTCGAAAAAAAGGCAATTTTTTTAACTACCACTGAGGCCGCACTACTCTGTCCATGTCATTGGTGTGGATATCAGTAGAAGGATCTTCAAATAAGCTATCTAACGCTATCTTTTGTGTTTATGAAATATAAATATGTCATAACTTTACCGCCTGAAAACTAAAAATCGGGCTGCTGAAAATATACATTTCGGTCATTTGCTCAAAAACTGGTCAGTCGATTTTATTCTAAGTTTCAACAAATCTGTCCCAAAACCTTAGCTTTCATGTTGTTGTTATTGTTGTTGTAGCGGCTACAACAACCCCGCCCAGGACGGTTGGTATCTCAGTCGTTGTCGTCAAGTTCCACTAACGGCAACCCTAGGAAGCGTGCAGCATCTGTAGGGTTTGTCCACAGGGACAAGGCCGTTAGGGTTGTCGGGTTTTCCGGGCATGCGAAGAGATGTTTCGAGTCATGTGGGGTCTCTCCGCATGCCGGACACTCATTCGGCACATCCTCATTCAATCTACTCAGGTAGGAGTTTAACCTGCTGCAGTATCCGGAGCGAAGTTGTGCTAGTGTTGTGCGAGTCTCCCGAGGCAGATGAAGCTCCGTCTCGTCTGTGTCCGGTGGTGGTATGCCTAGAACGGCATTCACAGGTCTGGAGTCTACATAACTCGAGACTGACTCCCTGTGAATGCCGTTCAGGGCCTGTCGGTAAGCCTTAGCTTTCATCTGGTATATAGCTTATATCTGGGAAAACTCTTGTAGTGGAGATATTGCTATTCAAATTGAAAAAAATTCGTACATGTCTTGGAAACCACAATTTATGTGTATTTTAGAGTTTTTTTTTCATTCACATGCCGAAATTGTAACATTTTTCCCCATTTTAATTGCAGGTATGTACACAGTATTTAACTATGCTACATGGGTTTATCACCCGCACTTAACCAACCTGGGAAGACTCGTACAATATTACCTACAGTTGTACATAAATATGTATGTATAAATGCATTTAGTTCACCCAATGTGCCGCTACTAGTCACTTGTATAAATTGCCACTGAAGTAAAGAAGTAAAACTTCCTAAAACAAGCACATGTGTGCGCCCCACACCCGGTAGAAATCTTAACAAAAATAAACTACGAGACTATCAGACGAATATAGTTGTTTATTGTATCCAAAGTTGGTACCAAGTTGATAAGTTTTTATCACATCTCAAATTTTTTTTTTAATTTTTAATTTTTTCGAATACAAAGGATATGATCATTCTTTTTCGCTTTATTCCGTATTCGAAAAATTATGTGTTTCAATAGACACATCGATTTGAATACATAATTTAGATTTAGATCATATTTTTAGCAATTTATTTGAGAAAAATAAAACATTTACACTAAATTCAAAAATTCGTATTCGATGTTGCCTGATATATAACCATCTTGCGCTATAGCAGCAGCTTGGCGATTTCAATGTCAAGGTGGGCAAGGAAGGGATCTTTGGCGCAATTGTCACAAAATTCAGCCTCCACTGAGGCTGATCGACATCGCAGGGGCATGATGTTATGTAGTACTAAGTTCCAACCAACCTACAGGGCCAAGATGCGATCGGGCGCAACGCGAGCCATGTGGGACCGTTATAGGGAACTGAAGAGGGAAGCGTGACTCATTTGCCGCAATAAGAAGAAAGAGACCGACATATGTGAGTGCGAAGAGCTTGAGATGCTGGCCGGCAGGAAATACGCCGGAATATGTTATCAGAGAGTTAGGCGACTTACGGCAAGACCAGGGCGAACTCCTGTAAGAACTTTAATTACACTTTTTCACGCTATTGAATGGCAGCAACACTAAAAGTAGTGGAGAAGATGAACCCGAATCCCCAGTTGATGACGATGGAGTCGATGCCCCAGTTGATAAGCCATGCATCAACTCTTATGCAGAATATGGTCAGATGAACGCATCCCCGACGACTGGAATTTAACTGTGCTCTGCCCAATCCACAAGAAAGGCAACCCCACCATACGCGCCAATGATCGCGGGATCAGCCTTCTAAGCATACGTTACAAGGTCTTATTGAGCGCATTGTGTGAAAGACTGAAGCCCACCGTCAACGAACTTATTGACGTGTGTCAAGTTAGCACTACACTTTTCGAAATTGGAAAAGTTAACTACGGCATTAATTGTAGTGTTTTTGTTATACATTTGTTTTGGAAAGAAAACATTTGTAGCTTTCGTTTTTTAAGAAAAAATGGTATGTGGTGCTAACTTGACTACACTACATACCATTTTTTCCTAAAAAACGAAAGCTACAAATTTTTTCTTTCCAAAACAAATTTACAACAAAAAAGCTACAATTAATTCCGTTGTAACCTTTTCAATATCTCAATTCTGTCGTCAATGGTGCATAGTGTCAAGTGAGCACTACATACTAAATTTTGTTCGAAAAAGGGTCAACTCAATTCTTTCCAGAAAAACGAAAGCTACAATTTTTTTTCTTTTCACAACAAATTTTAAAGTTAAAAGCTACAATTAATGGCATAGTAACTTATTGGATATCTCAATTCTATCGACTAGGTGTATGGTGTCAAGTTAACACTACATACCATTTTTTCTTAAAAAACGAGAGCTACAATTTTTTCTTTCCACAACAAATTTAGAACAAAAAAGCTACAATTAATGCCGTAGTTAACTTTTCCAATTTCGAAAAATGTAATGCTAACTTGACACACGTAACTGATTGGGCCTTATCAGTTCGGCTTTAAACCTGGCAAATTTACCATAGACCAGATATTCTCAATACACCAAATCTTGGAAAAGATCCGCAAGAAAAGGATCGACACTCACCACCTATTTGACGACTTCAAAGCCGCTTTCGACAGCACTAAAAGGAGTTGCCTCCCAGCAGACACAGTCTCCAACGTTAGAGAAATTTGGATTCTCTAATCGTTCTCGAGTCGATAACGAAGTTAGAGAACTACATTAGAGTTCGATTCGAGAAACAACGTAAATTCAAATAAATGTAAATAAGCGATATTCCAAATGAATGAATCACACTGTACAGCACTCCGCTGGGTATTGGACCAAACCAACTTTTTTTTAAGAGATTGAGTCATAAGTTAAAAAAGTGATTTCCCATTTTTCGAAGTTAGCCTCCGAAATCGAGATATAGGCCTTCGAAGTTCGAATTTGGACCTTTGGTAAACAATTATTTTTAATTATTGCACGTAAAAAGAAAAAAAGTAAAAATACAGACGTGGTCAGCCTTTTGCTCTTATTTATATGGTATATTACTTTTTTTGTGAAAAGTTATATTACAGGCGCTATAACGGGACAAAGGTCAGATCTTTGAAAAATTAAAAACTTAATATTTCAGAAAATTTTGAACTGATTTTTAAATTCATATCGTTGTAAAGGCTATTTAACCTCCTTTCTTGTGATATGAAAATTTGTATACTTCGTATATAAAAATTTGAGAAAAAACGAAGTATACAAATATGCATATCAGAAGAAGGACGATTTAGTCATCTTTCCAACGATACCAATTGTTTAAAAATCGGTTAGTTTTATAAAAAGGTATTTTTTCATTTAAATTGTGTTTTTTCTAAAATTTTTATATTCTAAGTATACAAATATGCATATCAGAAGAAAGAGGGTTAATCACCTTTAAAGCAATGTAAACTTTTTAAAGATCTGTTCAAAATTGTTTGAAATATAAGGAATTTAATTTTTCGAAGAGCTGAACTTTGACCCCTTATAGCACCTGTAATATAAGCTTGCACAAAAAAAACTTCGAACTTCGAAGGCCCATATCTCGATTTCGGAGGCTAGCTTCGAAAAACGGAGAAATCACTTTTTACCTATGACTCACTCTCAAAAAAAATTGGTTTGGTCCAATACCCAGAAAAAAGTTGATTTTGCCGTGCAGTGTCATAAACCATTTTTAAGTTCAAATAATTCATTATTATTTTATTGCAAATACAGCTAATATGAAATTTTACAAACAAAGCGTTTTATTTAATAAAGCAAAACACCAGTTTGAGATTCACATTCGAATCCCATTAGAGATCAAGATTAGAATTCGATTAGAATTAATATGTTGCCCAGTCGGGAACTATGTCCCATTTTTGTTGAGATCACTATGATTCTCTATAGTTGTTCCGAGTCGTTCTCTAACGTTTCAGATTGGAGAATGTGGCTAGTTCTCCAATCATTCTCTAATCGATAACTAAGCTCAATGTTTGCTGGGGTATACGCCGCGATGTCTGAATTTGGCATCCCCGCGAAACTGATACGGCTATGTAAAATAAACGTTGAGCAATGCCAAAGCTCCGTTAGAATTGGGGAAGACCACTTCGAGCCGTTTGGTACCAAACGGGATTTTAGACAGGGCGACTCCGTTCATTTGATTTCTTTAATCTGATGTTGGAGAAGATAATAAGAGCTGCAGAACTGAACCAATCAGGAACAATTTTTTACAAAAGCGTACAATTGCTGGCAGATGCCGACGACATCGACATTATCTGTAAAACCAGGAGCTCGTCTATTCTGACTTCTTGGAATCATGCGATTTTTTATTAAAAATTTTCAACTGCTGCTATTTTTTCATAAAAATCGATAGTTCGATAAATAATGAAAATAATTAATAAAAAATCGCGCGATTGTGTATTACAAATCTTCGCCTGTGGCGCTTTTTTCATAAAAATCGATAATTCGATAAATAATGAAATTAGTTAATAAAAAATCGGGCGATTTTGTATTACAAATTTTCGCCTGCGGCGCGTTCGATAATTTGATAAATAATGAAAATTTTTACACATGTATACAAATTTTCGCCTAAGGCGAAACAAAAAATCTATACTTCGGTAAATCATTAAAAAAACCTTATTATGTGGCAGCACCGACATTTTAGTTCAATTGGTCATTCGGTCATTATAAGTTGCGTTCCTTATCTCCCAGAAATAGCCAGAAAAAGTCCGAAGTAGTCAGATTTAGTCCAAAAGCGTTCCCTAACTCGAAAATGACAGCAAAAATGAGAGAGTAACACTCAGTGAGAGTGACTCTCTTCAGCCCGAAGTAGTCAGATTTAGCCAGAAGAATTTTATCTGGCAAAATCTTGAAATGTGTCAAATTCAACTGACTTTAAATTAACGGAAATTAAAGAATACGCAAAAAGTGAGAATAATCCAAAAAGTAAAAAAAAGTGAATTGAAATTGGAAGGAGGCAAAAAATAATTGATATAGTGTTTATTGTGATTGTGCTTGTGTGAATGTGTTTTGCACATACATTTCTATTCTTATTTGACGTTAGTTTTGTTGTTGCCAAAAATTTGGTATTTTGCGCTCCTTTACTTTTTCCTGTTATTCTCTTTTAGTGAGCGCATTTCGCTTACGCTCTGGCATTTTGACACTTTTCAGATTTTAGTCCAAAAAGATAAGGAATGAACCTATAAATCACAATTAAAAAATTCTAGAAGCTAAAGGACGCCGTCGAAATTTTAAAAGAAATTAGCTCATATTGTTTAATATTTTAATATGACTAGGAAACCCATCCATTGTGATCAGTCATATTTGATCCACTTTTATAGCAAGTATGATTTGCCTAAGATCCCATCAAGCATGATTATTCATTTGTGACCAATGTTTATATCATTGATGCTTCACAGGTATACGATTTTTTCTATAAAATTTTACACATTACCCTTAATATTTTTATAGAAACTTTCATACAAAGTAATGACGACTATTTCTATTAGGATTGTCCGTCATATTATCGGTCATATAATTGTCACTGTTCTTGCAGGGTAAATTTATCGAATTTTCCTAATTTTTGTACAAAGGTAACAAAGTTCTACGGGGAAAACTGTTGGATAATATTTTTACTATGGCGAGACAGTTTCGCCAATCTGCTGTGTGAAATTAAACCTTTTTTGACAGCAGCAAATTTTTGATAACCGCGGATTTATGCGGAATAAACTATTACAAATTGAAGTGAAGTTAATATTTTAAGAAAACATCTACCATCATTGATTGCAATTCATCAATTTAAGCTTTTATTTAACGAAAAATGGCACACATCAACAAGGAACGGATCTTATGGAAATTTCCTTTTTTCTGTTAAAGAGATAGAGTATATTCGATTAAGAATGTCCACGATTTAGCTTTCCCTGATCCCACATATGTATACACATTTGATGTTGCCTTTTTTTGCCTTTTCTACCTTTAATTGTAAAGGGCAAGGAAAAAGCCATTATTCCTGATATTGGCTGCATTTCTTTATTCATTCTGAACGTTTGGAATAAACTTTTTTGTTTATTTATTCTTTAGAACGTTCCTGATGTTATGTTGACGTATATTTCAAACGTATTCTGTTTATTCCGGCTGTGAAATGGGATTATCGGGAATGTATAAAGAAACGCAGCCATTATGAAAGTTTTAAACGTTCCATATTTAAAGTGGGCGCCACTTGTATCAACTTACGTCGAGCGCACGTTTAGTACATTCAAGGATTTTTTTCGCGAAAATCGAATGAAAATGCTGCCAGAAAGCTTCAAAATGAATTTCGTGGTTCAATGTTACTACAACTATAGTGATTAAAGTTGTGTGAGTTAAAAACTCGAAGGGGCAAATAGTCAAAGATTCAAAGAAATTTTTAAAATAATGAAACTAGTTCATAGTTTTTCTCTTTTTACTTGTAA
>NW_023464151.1:0-11721 GCF_013731165.1 Rhagoletis pomonella | reverse complement strand
TTTTTACACATTCTAATTGATGCTGTTGCAGTTTTGTAAGAGGGAAGTTGCCGTCAGTATTCTCAGATTTATCTTTGCTGATTTCAACGGTGTCTACACCACTATTAGTGATGGTATCAACCGAAGAGAATTGACCAGCCGATATGCAAGAAATCAAACCTGGGGCCAAGTCGAATTCTTTCCAAAAGTCTATTCCTAAAATTAGCCGATTCGTAATAGTGGGGATAACAAAAATTTTCAAAGCTTTTTTTACGGCTTGGTATTCGACAATCGCGCTTAGATAACCACTGACTGAATGTGGTTTACCGTCAGCGGTTTTTACCGTGGTATTTAAGGGATGAAACTGCGAATATTTAGAAAAATCTGTTTTCGCCAAATCTGTTCCCACACAGGAAACATTGGCACCGGTGTCCAGTAGGCCTAACTCCTCAAAGTCTAAGAACTTAACTTTGGCATACAATCTATTATCGATCCTATTTTCGAACACGGCTGAAAGGAAAAGCTTTCGTGTCGGTTTGACATTCTTATAATAATTACGTATTCTTGCGGTATTTCTTTTGGATTTCAACGTAGGTGGCTGACTAAATATCCTATTCTTAGCTTCTAAATAATTTTTTAGTCTTTCATGATAGGGCAACATGTGGCTTGGTAAAGTATTATCGTTACTCGTAGCGTTGTGACTCGTGAAAGGGGCAATTACTTTCGATTCGGAATTGTTAATCCGTGTTCAGTTTGGGTGCGTACGAGGTGGTCGAACCGCACCCCTCTTCAAGTTTTCCAAACGACGAGCGGCACAAGTTTGGCATTGAGGTTTGTACATTCCTGGCTCACCACAGCCATAACAAAATATGCAGTTCCAGCATTTAGTAATATTCGCTTGCTGTAATGCAGCGACTTCCAATGCGGACTCTATGTGCCCATCCCCTTCCGGAAGCTCATCTTCCTCGATACTTGAAATATTTCGTCTGAAATTGGTCTCTGCTAACTGCCTGGAAATCGGAGTCCGTCGAAAATTCTCGTCGGCTAAAAGATTTTCTCTCATTTGACAAAGTTTTCTCAACTGTGCAATAGAGCGAACGTTGACATATAACAGTTCGTGGCGAATTTGAGGTTTTAAATTTCGGGTTAATATTTCTATTAACTCCTCTTCCTCTAGGGGGCAAGATAGCCTGTCACACATCAAAGAAATATCATCATAAAAGGCCTCAAATGTCTCACCGGGCTTTTGTTTTCGACTTCTAATTTGTTCCCTGATATCAAAATTGGACCTATAATCTCTATATTGGTACCGTATGGCAGCACAAAAATCTTGCCACTCGATAATTTCATTTTGCTTATGAAAGCGGGCCTTTCCGGTTAGAAGCAAAGGTATATGTTTACATAGTAAATTGAAGTCTCCGTTCAAGTGAATCTCTGTGTGAGCTCTAACACGATAGAGAAATTCTTCTACAGTTAATTCCTTGGAGGATCCATTATATTTTATATTCCAATGCTGTATTATATTTATCACTTTATCCGTACGAAGGTTCGAACAATTCGGGTTAGTAATATTATTACTATTAGCAAGGTAACGAGGGTCGTTAGATTGGCGTATGTAAGCCTGGGTTTGTAACCTATCTTGGTCGAGATTTAACCCAGCTAAAATTCTCCTAACGTTTTCTTCTACCATTTGTGATATTCGATCGGAATCCACTACGGCACCAGAGTCGCGAACTTGATTATTTAGGTTACGTTGCGTATTGGAGACGTTAGTTACATCCCTATCGACTGAATCACCTACTGGCATGGACAGGTTTAGGGAACGAGGGCTTTGCGCAACTTGCTGATTGTTATCACCTTCTATTAACGACTGGGAGCTGGGAGGGTTATTACGACGCCTATTGCGAGTTAATTGTCTATGCCCGCGCCCTCGAAGATTGGTACCTTGTCTACTTTGAAAGCTTTGCTCAGCCGGCTTGAGGGTAATTGGTATGCAGTCTTTAACATGACATAATCTTTTGCAACAAGGACATTCGTGTTGCTTTTCAAGCCAAGTTCCTATACATTCCCGGTGATATACGTGGTTGCACAAAGTAATTACACAGTCTTGCATTTCAGTCATTGTTTCTTGACAAATGGCACAGTCACATGACTCTTTAGCCACTGCAGACAGGGCTGGAATGTTTTCTGCACTTCGGGTAATCGGCATTTTTTATTTTTTTTTAAGAGTAAAAAAAAAATTATTAAACAAATAAGTTACTTTAAATAAAAGCAGTTACAAAAAAATTGTATTTTATTTTTTTTTTTTTTTTTTTGTGCTAATGTTTCGGTTCCTCACTTGTGGTTTTCAGGTAACTAATGTTCGGTAACGTATTTTAACGGCTGAGTTGAGAGAGTGGAAAAAAATTTAGGTTATGGATTTATTTTAGCACAGATGCAACAAACGGTTGACAATTAGCATTATAATTCGGCAAGCAGTCTTTGAACTGCTGTTAGATTTAAATTAATCTGTCTTCCTGAATCTTACTTAACCAGAACATAACTAAAAGGAAAAACCAAACATGGTTCCTTTAATAGCGGTTTGTTGTCCGAGGATTTACCAGACAGCAAAATTTCCAGCAAAAATTAACCAAAAAGACAAAGGCGTGTAATCCGTTTTCTAGCGGCAAACATCTTTGGAATTAGATCCAATAATGTTAAAAAATCCAGCTAGATTGATCACAAAAATAAAACTAACACAAAAACTTTGAATCTAAAGGGATTTGTTTTGTATGCATCTTGCTATAATTTGAACTTCAAACTCTGGTCGGAAACCCCAAACATCTTTTAAGTGGTTCAGCTACTCTACTTTGAGCCAGGTACTGAAAAATCCTCCATTAATTGCTTGAATTCTAAACCAGAACTTAATCAGATCTATGGCATTGAAATTTAATTCGACGGATAATAAGACAAAACAAGTCGGAACTATTTGTTTTCCAATTAGGAGTTGATAAAATTTTAGCAAAGGTGTAATACTTGCAACATTCCAGACATGCGTTGCCCCACGTTGGGCGCCAAAAATATGTAACCGCATTGAACATTGCAGGGTGGTATCTTGTAAGGCAAGAATTTGGGCTGTTAGGATAGCCGATCGGGACCCATTTATCTGGGCTAGCTTCAGTGGCTGGGGAGGTTCTTGGCTATCCTATTTGCTCTTTACACTGCGGCACTATTTTATTATAGAGTCCCGAATTTATAACAAAAAAAAACTTTAAGTTAGAAAGAGAATAATAAGTGAACAAAAAGAATTAAATAGTAAAAACGGATAGGGACCGGTATTATAATTAATTAAACACTCTTCAGAACTCTCATTGTGGGCTCTCTCAACTTTGCCGGATATGTAGCAAATCAAAGATGAAGTCGATCTGCTAGCTCACTACCCACCCATCCATGGTTTTCGTTGGCTGCCATTTGTTGAAAACCCCATATCCAATGTTAGCCAGAGTCAATTTCAGGGGAATATTATTTTCTGTGTATTTTATTTCAAAATTATATTTATTTTCTACAAATGCAAACTTAATCTAAGACAATAGGGAGTAAGCTTAAGAAAACAATTAGTCCTATGGAAATAAAAAATTCAAGTTATGGGAATTATTCGTAGGTATGGTTTACGTAGTACTTTAGTGCATGAAAAATATAGGTTTTATTATTAGCAAATAGTTAGTATGGGTGCTCTGAACCAAAAGCTTCACACGTTCGTAAAATTATTTTTTAAATTTCAATATAAAGCTGGTTATTAGGTTATTTATAAAACCCCCGGAAAAATTAATTCAGTTAAGTACTATCAAAATTTAAATGTATGCCTATATACTTAAGTCATCAACGGAAAAAAAACTTCCACCGGCATGTATGCAGGTTAATCCATATATGTAAATATGTATGCAAATGTATATGTCCGTTTAGTGCATTTATATTATTTCATTTACGTTCTTACATGCATGTACATAAATATGTACATAGCTGACCGCGGCAAATGATAAATCAAAACATGTGCAAAATGTAAATAAGACAAAACCAGCCGAAAAATGCCGGTGACACAGGAGCGGGTGCTTAACGATCTTAAGCAAAGCTTTCTCAATCCGCTCCAATGTCAAGCTGGTATACAAAAAATAAAACAAAGAAAAGTTGATAGCAAAGTGTATATAATGACTTACCCACTGATTTGCAGCTCACGTTGAAAGGCCTTTCTTGTGGTTGTTGCAGTGGAGAGTTAACCTGTTTATGTAGACTTGAAGAAAACTTATGCGTGCAGTTTTTCTTTGTTTTTTTTTTTGTTGTTTTAATTGTTTTAGTTTAAATTCTTTTTTCTTGCTTTTGTGTTTTTCGATTGGATTTAAGCTACCGGCTTAAAGTATGTTCTCAATACGTGGGTGGCCGCGTGACTTTTGCACTACGGTGAATTTATAAGCTAAATTGTAATTTTTGTGTAAATTTTCAATGCACTAAGGTCGATTATGATGATACATATGCAAAGCCACAGAAGGGAACTACTTTAAATTATAATAAAAATGTTTTTTTTTTTTTTGTTTTGTATGAATTTCGATACCGCCTGTAGTCTATATTCAGTACATTTATTTTTTTTTTTTTTTTTTTTGCACTTAGTAATTATTTTTTTGACGAAATTTTCAATTGATTTTTTCCTTGATATCCAGTAGTTTACATAAAGGTATTCCTAAATTTCTACTCCTCGTGGTTTCTACAAATTTTAACTAAATTCTTTTCTTTTTTTTTTGTAATTGTTATTGTTCTTTTATATCCAGGCTTTAACTTTATCTCTCTACGTATGTACGTATATATCATCAGAATTGTTTTTTTTTTTTTTTTTTCTCAAATGCACTTTTCGGGGAGCTTATCGATGCAGTTTTCGCATCTTCTGGGAATGTTAAAAATTTGGTAATTAATTCATAAATTATTAATATTATTATTTTTTTTTTTTTTATTTTTTTTATGGACGATGTAGGTTTTTTTTTTTCCCCCAAGCGCCCGGGGGGGTGTGCTGTGTATCAATTTCCTAAGCTTGGGCAGCTAGAAAAAAACGACGAGGCCGCGTGGCCAGCATGTGGCCTGATACTGAGGACCGGTGTGATTTCTGCAAGGGACAGTAGTTTTCCTCTTGTTGCTATCGTGAATCTGTGCACAAAGAGTACAATGAGGGAAGCAGTAAAAAAAGGCGTATAGAATAAATGAGCTTTTAGCGTATTACCTTCTTTTGGTTTTTGTTTGCTAAAGCAATGAATGATTTCCAATCTCCTGTGATGGCAGACTCAGTTGGAAACTTTGAGTGTCTCAAAAAATCTCACGCTTTTAATAAATGAGCGCTAACATGCCCAATGAATTACGATGCAATTTTAACACAAAAAACAAAAGGAAAACTTACTAATCTATCGAATTGATAGCAGGAAAAAATTAAGTAAACTACTTACAGTTATGTTGCAAGATTTTAATGGTGGATTTTAGACACCCTCGAAGTGATCCTACTTGGTCTGCAGTTGAAATGGAAAGGAAGTAACTACTTTCCGTAAAGCAGTCTTGAACTCTCGGCTTCGGCAAATATACAGTAAAAATGTCATGGTTGGTACTACTGTTTTGACCGAAAAAGTACTTTTTCTACCCATTGTAGTATGGATATATACAAATATCGCATGCGAGAAATTTTTACATGTAGGGTTGCTTCGAGAACAGGAAATTGTATTTGATTTGTTCGAATGAAATAATGATAGTATATTTTGACAGACATTTGTTTGGAAAATGTAAAGAATAAAACTTTGGATTTCTTAATTCGAAGCTAGTTGTAGTGGGGGACATTACAAACTGGATAACCTGAAATCCTTGGATAAGAAGGTTAGCCAGAATCCGTTAGTTTATTGGCGGATATCCTTTGCGTGGAATGTGCCGACGGGTCGACCTTGTAAATCTTCTAAGAGATAATAATGGTTTCCAATTTTTTCTTTCACTCTTGCCTTGAGGAATTTGGGGCTAAGTTTCGCATTGAAATTTTTAGAAAAGTCGCTTTGCGCGAAGTTTCGCCGGAAAACTTCTTGACCTATTTGAAAAGAAACGGGTTTGGCTCGTAGGTTATACTGTCTCGCATTTGTCTCGTAAGCTCTCTGCATAGTTTTATGAATGTCGCTTCTTAAAACCGCTGTCCTATCCGAGCGTTCAAGAGAAAAATTCGATTCCTCTAGCATGCCTAAACCCCTTAATAAGCGATATTGTGAAGCATGAGTTACCATATTAAATCCTTATAAAATCTCATACGGAGAACGATTAGTTGTTTGATGTATCGATGTTCTAATAGCACAAGCGATACTAGTTAGGTGTTCGTCCCACTGTTTATGGTCGTCTTTAATGTATGCACGTATTCCCGCAATCAACGAACGATTAACGCGTTCGGATGCGTTGCTTTGGGGAGAATACAGGGCAGTGTAAACGTGGTTAATTCCGTACTCCGTGAGGAAAGCATTAAATTCATTAGACTTAAATTGAACGCCATTATCGCTTATTAAAGTTTCAGGCACTCCAAAGCAGTGGAAAATCTCTTTCAATAAAAATTCTTGAATAGCGTTGGCACTGAACTTCCGTAAAGGACATATCCATAGAAATTTACTAAAATGATCTACGACTATCAATAAGCCAATATTTCCTTTTCGACTGCATGGATATGGTCCTAAAATATCGACATAAAGTCGCTGAAATGGACGCACTGACGTGGCTTGGCTACCCATAGGCGGACGAAGGGTGGTGTTCGGCGCCTTGGTAGTTTTGCAAATCTCACAGTTTCGTATGTAGTCTCGCACTTGCTTAACCAAGCCTGGCCAGAACAAACATCGCCTAATGCGTTCTATGGTTTTATTCATACCGCCATGTGCAGAAATGACGGAATCGTGGGCTCGTTTAATAACTTCCATTCGGAGGCTTTCCGGTACCCACAGCTTCCAGGATTCTTTTTCTTGAGAAGGGTCCCCACTGCTATGCTCGGTACGAATATACACAAATTTATCTACAACACGCAAGTCAGGCAGTTTATCTTGTTCAGTTACAATTTTGGTTTTCAATTGTTCATAATCGTCGTCAGAAAAGGCTGGTGAATCAAGATCAATTTCTGGGCCTATTACCTCGAGAGAGGCTATGTCATTTCCTTCAGGGATCCGCGATAACGCGTCAGGAACGACATTTTCCTTCCCTTTCCGGTGAGAGATAGTAAATTTGTACGCCTGCAGTTTTAACGTCCAGCGTGCCAACCGTCCACTAGGGTTTTGCTGTCGCATTAGCCAGACCAAACTCGAGTGGTCGGTTATGACCTCGAATTGTTGCAGCTCCAAATAACAGCGAAATTTCTCAATAGCAAGAAGAGCTGCCAGACACTCTCGTTCAGTCACGCTGTAATTTCTCTGTGCAGAGTTTAATTTTTTCGACATGTAGGCGATGGGTTTTTCGACTCCTTCATCTGATAACTGAACCAAATCGGCACCGATTCCGTAATTACTTGCATCGCAATGAAGGAAAAATTTTTTGGAAAAATCTGGATTTTGTAAAACAGGTGCTGACGTCAGCAACATTTTCAACTTTTCGAATGCCCTTTGTGCATCAGAGGTCCAAGCAAATTTTTTTTTTGTAGAAAGAACTTCGGTAATAGGGTACGTCACTTCTGCGAAATTCTCGATAAACCTTCTGTACCAACCGCATATCCCTAAAAATCCTCGTACCTGTTTTAGATTTTTTGGTTCAGGCCATGACAGAATGGAATCGATTTTCGACGGGTCGGTAGAAATTCCACCACTTCCTATGACATACCCTAAATAGTTAACTTTCGTAACGCAAAACTGGCTTTTACTGATATTAAGTGTTAGGTTGGCTTTTTTAAACTGTTCAGCAATTCGTATTAACACGGATAAATGCGACTCAAATGTGTCTGAGACAATACAGAGATCGTCTAAATATCCAAAGACACAATGGCGAAGATCCGGGGGAATAATAACATCCATCAATCTACACATTGTTGATGGAGCGTTACACAGCCCAAATGGCATTACAACAAATTCGTATAATGGTCTACCCGGAATTGTGAATGCTGTCAATGGCTTTGAATTGTCATCTAACTCGATTTGCCAAAACGCATCTTTTAAGTCAAGCTTAGATATTATATTGGCTTTGGGCAAGCGAGCAAAAATACCCTCGATGCTTGGCAGGGGATAAGCATCTTTTTTTGTTACCTCATTTAGTCGTCTAGCATCAAGACACAGGCGAACTTTACCGGGTTTTACAACTAGTCGCATTGGTGAGCTCCAGGGACTGCTTGAGGTTTGAATAACACCTAAGTCTAGCATTCGGTCAACCTCGTCGAACATCAGTTTTTCAACGTTTGGGCTGACTGGGTAGAACCGTTGCTTAACTGGTTTGGCATCCTCCACGTCAATCGTATGCTTTATTAAGGGCGTGCGACCTAATCCTTGCGTTTCAAAACTCGGAAACATAGTTTTTACACATTCTAATTGATGCTGTTGCAGTTTTGTAAGAGGGAAGTTGCCGTCAGTATTCTCAGATTTATCTTTGCTGATTTCAACGGTGTCTACACCACTATTAGTGATGGTATCAACCGAAGAGAATTGACCAGCCGATATGCAAGAAATCAAACCTGGGGCCAAGTCGAATTCTTTCCAAAAGTCTATTCCTAAAATTAGCCGATTCGTAATAGTGGGGATAACAAAAATTTTCAAAGCTTTTTTTACGGCTTGGTATTCGACAATCGCGCTTAGATAACCACTGACTGAATGTGGTTTACCGTCAGCGGTTTTTACCGTGGTATTTAAGGGATGAAACTGCGAATATTTAGAAAAATCTGTTTTCGCCAAATCTGTTCCCACACAGGAAACATTGGCACCGGTGTCCAGTAGGCCTAACTCCTCAAAGTCTAAGAACTTAACTTTGGCATACAATCTATTATCGATCCTATTTTCGAACACGGCTGAAAGGAAAAGCTTTCGTGTCGGTTTGACATTCTTATAATAATTACGTATTCTTGCGGTATTTCTTTTGGATTTCAACGTAGGTGGCTGACTAAATATCCTATTCTTAGCTTCTAAATAATTTTTTAGTCTTTCATGATAGGGCAACATGTGGCTTGGTAAAGTATTATCGTTACTCGTAGCGTTGTGACTCGTGAAAGGGGCAATTACTTTCGATTCGGAATTGTTAATCCGTGTTCAGTTTGGGTGCGTACGAGGTGGTCGAACCGCACCCCTCTTCAAGTTTTCCAAACGACGAGCGGCACAAGTTTGGCATTGAGGTTTGTACATTCCTGGCTCACCACAGCCATAACAAAATATGCAGTTCCAGCATTTAGTAATATTCGCTTGCTGTAATGCAGCGACTTCCAATGCGGACTCTATGTGCCCATCCCCTTCCGGAAGCTCATCTTCCTCGATACTTGAAATATTTCGTCTGAAATTGGTCTCTGCTAACTGCCTGGAAATCGGAGTCCGTCGAAAATTCTCGTCGGCTAAAAGATTTTCTCTCATTTGACAAAGTTTTCTCAACTGTGCAATAGAGCGAACGTTGACATATAACAGTTCGTGGCGAATTTGAGGTTTTAAATTTCGGGTTAATATTTCTATTAACTCCTCTTCCTCTAGGGGGCAAGATAGCCTGTCACACATCAAAGAAATATCATCATAAAAGGCCTCAAATGTCTCACCGGGCTTTTGTTTTCGACTTCTAATTTGTTCCCTGATATCAAAATTGGACCTATAATCTCTATATTGGTACCGTATGGCAGCACAAAAATCTTGCCACTCGATAATTTCATTTTGCTTATGAAAGCGGGCCTTTCCGGTTAGAAGCAAAGGTATATGTTTACATAGTAAATTGAAGTCTCCGTTCAAGTGAATCTCTGTGTGAGCTCTAACACGATAGAGAAATTCTTCTACAGTTAATTCCTTGGAGGATCCATTATATTTTATATTCCAATGCTGTATTATATTTATCACTTTATCCGTACGAAGGTTCGAACAATTCGGGTTAGTAATATTATTACTATTAGCAAGGTAACGAGGGTCGTTAGATTGGCGTATGTAAGCCTGGGTTTGTAACCTATCTTGGTCGAGATTTAACCCAGCTAAAATTCTCCTAACGTTTTCTTCTACCATTTGTGATATTCGATCGGAATCCACTACGGCACCAGAGTCGCGAACTTGATTATTTAGGTTACGTTGCGTATTGGAGACGTTAGTTACATCCCTATCGACTGAATCACCTACTGGCATGGACAGGTTTAGGGAACGAGGGCTTTGCGCAACTTGCTGATTGTTATCACCTTCTATTAACGACTGGGAGCTGGGAGGGTTATTACGACGCCTATTGCGAGTTAATTGTCTATGCCCGCGCCCTCGAAGATTGGTACCTTGTCTACTTTGAAAGCTTTGCTCAGCCGGCTTGAGGGTAATTGGTATGCAGTCTTTAACATGACATAATCTTTTGCAACAAGGACATTCGTGTTGCTTTTCAAGCCAAGTTCCTATACATTCCCGGTGATATACGTGGTTGCACAAAGTAATTACACAGTCTTGCATTTCAGTCATTGTTTCTTGACAAATGGCACAGTCACATGACTCTTTAGCCACTGCAGACAGGGCTGGAATGTTTTCTGCACTTCGGGTAATCGGCATTTTTTATTTTTTTTTAAGAGTAAAAAAAAAATTATTAAACAAATAAGTTACTTTAAATAAAAGCAGTTACAAAAAAATTGTATTTTATTTTTTTTTTTTTTTTTTTGTGCTAATGTTTCGGTTCCTCACTTGTGGTTTTCAGGTAACTAATGTTCGGTAACGTATTTTAACGGCTGAGTTGAGAGAGTGGAAAAAAATTTAGGTTATGGATTTATTTTAGCACAGATGCAACAAACGGTTGACAATTAGCATTATAATTCGGCAAGCAGTCTTTGAACTGCTGTTAGATTTAAATTAATCTGTCTTCCTGAATCTTACTTAACCAGAACATAACTAAAAGGAAAAACCAAACATGGTTCCTTTAATAGCGGTTTGTTGTCCGAGGATTTACCAGACAGCAAAATTTCCAGCAAAAATTAACCAAAAAGACAAAGGCGTGTAATCCGTTTTCTAGCGGCAAACATCTTTGGAATTAGATCCAATAATGTTAAAAAATCCAGCTAGATTGATCACAAAAATAAAACTAACACAAAAACTTTGAATCTAAAGGGATTTGTTTTGTATGCATCTTGCTATAATTTGAACTTCAAACTCTGGTCGGAAACCCCAAACATCTTTTAAGTGGTTCAGCTACTCTACTTTGAGCCAGGTACTGAAAAATCCTCCATTAATTGCTTGAATTCTAAACCAGAACTTAATCAGATCTATGGCATTGAAATTTAATTCGACGGATAATAAGACAAAACAAGTCGGAACTATTTGTTTTCCAATTAGGAGTTGATAAAATTTTAGCAAAGGTGTAATACTTGCAACATTCCAGACATGCGTTGCCCCACGTTGGGCGCCAAAAATATGTAACCGCATTGAACATTGCAGGGTGGTATCTTGTAAGGCAAGAATTTGGGCTGTTAGGATAGCCGATCGGGACCCATTTATCTGGGCTAGCTTCAGTGGCTGGGGAGGTTCTTGGCTATCCTATTTGCTCTTTACACTGCGGCACTATTTTATTATAGAGTCCCGAATTTATAACAAAAAAAAA
>NW_023464150.1:0-11724 GCF_013731165.1 Rhagoletis pomonella | reverse complement strand
TGGATTATGCTCGCACACCATTTGCATGACAGCCCAGCATCGGAACGACTGACCGACGACACATAATCGCGCCGACACTCATGGCACATGGCATCATGGGACATTCGGGGCAAATTACAAGCGCAACTTATGGTCAAACAACTGTGATTGGAATTATCACTAGGCAATTGTATATGAATATTTGCACATTTGTATGTATGTATGTATTGCACATATGCATACAAGTGTTGTTTATTTGTAAGTAAATAGATATGCACTTGCGCCGGCGCATACCGCAAACGACAATAAGCCAACATGAAATTCATGAGCAAAAGCAATCTCCACAAATACACAAACTTTTAGTAGCTTAATTCGTGTACATACATATGTATGTACATCTCAATACATATTTGCTTACGCTAAATGGCATTGTTATTGTCTAGCCAATAATTTAACTACGAGTATTGTGCCACATGTGGCAAACAGCAGCTGGCTTAGCAACAGATTATTGTACATGTTTGCCAATTGAGCGCAACCAACACACACGCACATACACACTCATTCGTTCATTCATTTATTCGCTCATACACTCACAGGCTGGCCCAACTTAAATAGTTGGCTACTTGCTTGCTACATTGCCGTGGCGCGGTTTTGCCGTCGGCAAATTTACGCACCTAAAAATGCGTCCTTTTTGAGTCCCACCCAAGAAACTGAACACATTTTTCGATCTCTTTGTTTATTTGCTTGTAGCCCTTAAAAGGGCTTTGTTTTTGTTGTTGTTGTTTTTTGCTGCTGCTGCTGCTGCTCCATCCCCTCTTGCTTCTTAGCTTTTGCCGCTTGCGATTGTCATGAAATGCTTTCACTTCTAGAGGTTGCTTTCACTTGCGCGTTTGTCTCATTTAAAGCGTGCTTCCGCTATCCATGGTTTGTTGTCCAACTGCAGCAGAGCTGGTCACTTCATAAGTCAATAGGGACCAGAACGTAGCCGGCATTCAAATCTTTTTAAAGCTTTATTTAGATTCGATGTGGGCATGAAGAGGTTGAGATCGCCCTTCATTTCCATAGACAATCCTGTTGAGCTTTTTTTTACAGCGTTCTTGGAAGTTAGCGGCAGTCTTTCTGCAGGCTTTCACATGCGCACAGAATAAAAAGCCCTCTCTGAGCATCACTGGCGTACAGTATTCTAGTACGAGCTTTCACAGCTTTCATAAAACTTCAGATAAGTTAAAACGCCGGGTTTTGCACTGTCAGCTGGTACCTTCACGACAAAAGAAAAAAACTCAGCGGGATAATGTGTTTTAAGCTTTCTGTAGATTTTGTATGGACGAGCAGAGAGTACAAGTTTTTTCTGTTCTGCGCTGTTTCGCAGGGCTCAAGATAAAAGCTTTTTAATGCTTTATTTAGATTTTGTATGTATGGACGCGCACAAAGCTGAACCTCTGGCTGTATCCATATCCATTGATTCACAGCGGCCATCGTTGGTTGGCAGGGATTTCACTCGGCAAAAGTGGTTGGCTATATCGGTAATAGCGGCATACCTACTCAGTTCTTTTGGCATCCACCTCTCTCTAAACCATAGCTTCCGCCAGTCAGCAGTCGCGACCAAGGATATCTCGCAAAGGAGCTCTTTGAAGCTTTCTAGGGATTTCATACATGCATCGCCCTTTTATATAGCTTTCTAGTGCGCGTTCTCGAAGAGTTCATCTTAAATCACTGATGGGCACTTCTTTGCCCGCGGGTAAAGCTCTTTTAAACTATCTATACATTTTCCATAGGCGCGTGCAGAGTAAAAGCTCTCTCTGCGCATCGCTGTCTTAAATGCTGACATAGAGCGTCAAGGATTGGTGATTATTTTTTTTTTTTTGTAATATCGGGAGTATTTAACGCTCATACACAAACTACGATATACAGTCGGCTGATTTTTTTTTCTCCTGTAGATCTCGCAACTGTTAACACCTGTAAGTAGAAGAAAAGAATAAACAGTTTTATTAAAAATATATGTTATGTATTTACATACAAAATGTATTTTAAGGAATCATTTTTAGAACGACTAAACAGAGTACCCCACAGAATAAAATTATCCGGCGAATAATGCTTATACATATCGATATATGTACATATGTATGAATATACAGATTATAATTAAGGGCCACTGAAGCCGCTTATGAGTTCAAAATTCAAATGTTTGAAAGTGTTTTCTTTCTAGGTATTTTCTATAAATATTTAGGATGTCCAAGACCACCCGTCCACCCCTTCTAAAATGGAGGAATATATTCATTTTATTTCAAACCGCAAGAATATGAACTAAATATCAAGTCGGGCATGCTCCATCTTTTGGTCGTATTAACGTCTACGGGTTTCCATGGGTTAAACTGATCAGAAGTCCATTTTTTAAATACAAATATATTTTTGTGTTTTTCAATAAAAAACATTTTCCTCCATTTTATAACGGTTGGACAGGTCTATCAGGTCTAGGATATATACAACAGAAAGACCTTTAGAGGTTAAGTAGAAAAATTAACCAATTTTTGAATTCTTCGCTCAGATTCGTATTCAGCGACCGATCATACCGAACCTCGGTGAACAAATAGTTTTTGTTTTTTTTATACTTATAGAGACTGTATATTTACATATATCGTATTGGCTGCATTCTGCTCGATCTTCGTAATAAATATTGCAAATTGTTTTCTTGAATTTTCATTGTTGGTGTTTCTCTAATACATTCTTTCTTGAAGTCTCAAAAAAAAAATAATAATACATTTTTTTTAGGCAAAATCGAAATAAATTTTTTAATTCAAAATTTTAATTTTTATGGGGGGATAGGATTATATATGAAATTGGTTCAAAGCGCTGAGCGAGATTTCAAGTACGGATTTGAAAGAGCAATCCTCTTCAATATACGTGCAACATAATTTAAAAATGCTTGTAATATTTTAAGGTTAGATTTGAAATGCGTGAATGAAAGTAAAAAAAAAAAAAAAAAAAAAATATTCGAAATAAAATGAAGATAACACCTCTATTTGCAATCAAACCCCAAACGCCTGGACCATCATTTCAAGGCTTGTTTCTAAAGGTCTCACCGGATTTAAATAATTTAAAAGAGGATTTTTCGAAATCCTGCGCTTTCCTAATAGATATTGCCGCCTGGATAAAAGATTCTCGCAAGAGCCATTTTGACAATTATAAATTATAGATGCAATTACATATTTTAAAATAAAATCTTTCGATTGGTGTTAACAGTTTTTGGATTTCTCCTTTAGTTTTCGAGATAATTCTTAGAAGCGTTGACGTGATTAAGCAACACAACGGTCAGTCAGTATTGCCCGTTCTTTTTTCCTTAATTGCTTATCTGAAATTATGCAAAACTGGTAGCGTAGGATGCTGCGTTAATGGCTTAACTCTTCTTCGTATACTCAATCAATAAAATTACTTTCGAGTCTCAAAACACTGTGGCTATGATCTTTCCGGCGGATGGAGAGAGACCTCAAATTCATTAGAAGGGAATGCACCTTTCGTATGCCACTGCATAGACACTTGCTTATTTTCAGGATCTTAGTGATATATCAAATATAATCGAGATGAGCTCCACTTTTCTCTTCGAGAATACGCCTAGGACTTTCAGGCCAAAGTAATCGCAATCCTCAAAGCCATGGACTACGTGGTGGAAAACAGATGGAGGTGCAGCAGGAAACTCCAATAGTGACAGCGAAACTGCACTCAGCCCTGCTGGGCTACTGGGCTGGAAAAACCATGTCGCCTACCCTACAATTGCAGCGTTTCCAAGCAGAGGTCCCAGCCATACAGGCGGCGATTGAACACTAACAAACAACGAGAAGTAGTATGTAACAATATCTTCAGCTACTCAGAGAGTTAGGCGGCACTTAAAGCACTTGATGGCGGGCGAACTTGCTGGAGAATGAGAGAGCAAAGATGAACTCAACAAGAAGAAGAGGAAAAAGCGAACAAACGGCAGTGTTGCCAAGTTTTGAATTTGAAAGAGCACTAATACCCCCCAAAAAAAAATTGCGTTATTTCTCTAAATTCTAAAAGTTGGCAACAGTGAATTCAAACACAAGTATTTTGTGACGTCAGCGAATGCGTGGATGCTGTCAAATCGACGAAGAGAGGGTTAGCGGGGCGCGAATGGCGCCACCTTTATAATCTGCATTGTGGGCACATCCGTTCAACTTTCGCAATCCCGGAGAGGTTTAGGCATGCCGCTGGCTTGCAAGTCAGCCCAATCGCTCAGTCTCACAACTTGCAGCAATACAAAAGATTATGTGGCCAAAATGGAACGAAAAGCGGTCGAAAGCTCTCCAAATGCTAAGCAGAGGGCGCTTAGTCTCAGTCATGGACCTGCGGAGCGGCAAGGGATTCCCCGCAACGACTTCTGCAGAAGCTGCCAGAGAAACGGAGCCAGAAACCTAACGGCACCTGTTATGAGAATGTCCCGCACTTTGCAAAAAAAAAAAAAGGCAAACGTTCTTGAGCTCAGAATTCTTCGAATGTCTAACCAAAATAGCTGCGAAAGTGTTTAGGTGGGCCGAAACTCATGTTGCCCTCAACCTCGGAAGATTGGACTGCCTAAAACTTATGTGCCATAGCTTACTGGTCACTTCTCATGGCACAGGCCCCTGACTGATTTTGTTATTTTGTTTTGCAGCAACTAAATGCAGAGCTTCCCAGAGCTCAGGGTTTGTATAGCGTCTTCTCTTCTCTTTTTTTAGTTTTTCAAAAATATTTGTAAATAATCACTCACCTCGCGTTGTGTTGGCGAAGCTGCTTGATTATTGCATTTGCCTCGGTCATTTAGTGAATATATAGGTTCCTCATTGTTCCTCGTCATCATCGTGGTAATATTTTTGTTTTTCACTTCTATTAAAAAATGTTTGCTGCTGCTTCCGTACTGTTGTTGTCTTCCTGCCCGTACAAGCTCTCTGTGTTGGGGAAAACCGCCAGTGGCCCTGGCGCAGACGTTGAGTATTCCCACACTTAGCCGCAAAGCCGTTCGCAGCTGTTAATTTTTGTTCGCCCACGCAGGAGCCCATTCCACGCGGTTGGACTCATTTTCGTACATTTTCCTTGCTCGCTCGCTCGTTCGCTCTCCTCAAAGCTGCTTGCTTTCCGCACTTTGAAGCATCGCATTTATTTTGACTTTCTTGGAGTCTTAGTTATCTCACCTTTGTAATGACGCTTCATCAATTTCTTTGTGAAGCAGTGCGGTCGAAAGTCACACACTCAAAAAGTTTTTTGTGTTCTTTTTTTTTATACGTATTTTTTATAGTTTTTTTTGATTTTTTTTTTTTTAATTTTATATTTTTTTCTAATCCGGCTTCCGCAACTCACAAGCCTTGTGCGGCGACGGCAGAGTGCGGCCTGTTAAATGCATTCGGCGGACACGACGCGTCCGCAGCGCGCGCGCGCGCCCCACTCGTACACAAAAAAGCCCAACACCCAGGGCGTCAGGTGGCAAACAAAAAATTTTTGAAATCTGTTTCTCTCTCGCGAGACGAAAAACAAAAAGCTGCGATTTAAGCGGTTTTCTCTTTTTTTATGCAAAATTGACGTAAAGCAGCAAGCGAATTGGAAGTGGTGAGATTTTCGGGTGAATCGATTTTATTGCTTAACGACGACGGCATTATCGGTGCCTGTGCGCGACTGCTGGGCGTGGTGGTGGTGGTGGTGTTGCTGGAACTGCCTAGCGAGTCGAACATGGAGGAGAGTGCATTTAGCGAATCGCTTGGATATTTCTTCTCACCATCGTAGGACTTAATGCTGGATGCTGGCGATTTGGGTGTAGCGGACCGGTGGCTGTCGGTGGGACTGCGCGGTGTAAGCGCTTTGTGCAATACCGGGCTAACGGGACCAGCCGATTTGGGTGGTGTAACGCTACGCTCTTTGTTGTTGTTATTGTTGTTGTTGGATATAGAGAATTCAGCGCCATTGGCAACATGCTGCGACTTTTCATTGCCATCTCGACCGTTTTGTGGACTCTCATCGCCACGCTCCTCCTCCTCCACCTCAGACTTGATCTCCATTTTGATTTGTGGCGCTTGTTCCATGAGTGCATCTGCCTGCTCGGCCTTCTGCTTGAGTGCCTCCAACTCGCGCCTCATCTCAGCCGATTTCTGCTCCATGGACATCACCTCTGTTGGCTGCAACTTCTCCGGCGTGATTACATCCATTTTCCTAGCCTCGACATGCGTTTCAGCGCTGCACTCACTGCCACTGCGCTCGCTGCTCGTATAACGGTAATGCTGATAGTATGGATCCGAAGTGTCTATTAATGGCTTATTGTAGTCGACAGTTTCGTCGATGCCCAGCCGCTTCAGTATGCTTGAGGCCACGGGCGATGTATTCTTGGTCGACGAATTGGATGGGCTGGTCGCCGGCAAGCTGGCGTGACGCGGTGGCGTATCAAAACTGGTGGTGAACATCTGCTCGATGGCGCTGAGCACAGACGATGAGCCTGCTGTTGACTTAGTGGCGCCATTTTTCGGCTCCAAATCAGGTGACTTGGTTTTGTTCAATAAACTGCCAACGCCTAGCGCTGCCTTGGCCGCCTCGTCGTCCGCTTTTACGCCCGTTATGTATTGACGCATGCGTTCGGCGAACAGTGCAGCATCTGACTTGTCATTGCCCGGTCCGATGCCGGTGCCCTCGAGTGGCATGCGCTTGGCATTTTCATAGTTGCGCTGCATCTTGGCCTCCATACTTTCCGCCTCATTCTGTGCGCCCTTCATCTCGAGCAGCTTACGCACCGGCAATGACTTCTCGCGCTTCTTGGGTGCCGGGCGCTTGCGGCTGCCAGCGCCACCTGCCATGGATTGCATCAGCGGCTCGGCGTAGTGGTTATTCTTGGCCATGTGGTTGCTCAGATCGCCCAGCGAATTGAAGGCCTTGTCGCAAACTTTGCACGTTAGCACAGCGCTTAGCGTGCGACTCTCTTCGGAGCTCAAGCTGTTGTGTCCATCCTTGGCATCACCGCCGCCAGAAGACTTCATTGAGATCGTTTGTTCTTGCGATAAAATGTTGGTGTAATGCTGCGTCTCCTGCATGTGCTTGGTCATCTCGCCGAGCGAACGGAAGCTTTCGCCGCAACGCATGCACTTCAAGATCTGCATGGCCTGCTCCACGCCTTTGCCCAGCCATACGTTCTGGCCGCGCACCAATTTGCGCGGCAGTGGTGTTGGTGGATCGCCCCGATACTGAAAGGCGTTTTTGGCCGCCGCTGATGGTCCGGAAGACGAGTTCGATTGCGAGCCGCCGCCACTATTCGGCTGTTTGCGGTGGCTGTGCGAGTGCTGCGGACCCTGCGCTTGTGGTGGCGGTGGTTGGTGGTGGCGATCGGTGTTGGGTAGGTTGCCGAATGGCGGCACATTTACGCCACAGTGTTTGCTGTCCTTCATGTGCGTGGTGAGCGCTTCCAGCGTGGAGAAACTCTGCTTGCACCACACGCAGCGGAAAACCGAGCTGGCTACGCCTTTATTCTGCCAGTGCGACTGCCAGATGTTGTGTCTGGCCTTGGACATGCCCTCCGTGGAGGCGGTCAGTGTGGTTGCCGAATTTTGTGTGCCAGCAGAAGCACCAGAATTAGGTGGTGGCCCAGCAGTTGGCGGTGCTGTTGGTGTGTTGCCCGCTGAAGAGCGCGAAGATTTCTCCTTCCGTGGTCCCTTCACGATATCCGACATTTTCTCCAATGGATCGACAACCAAGTCATTCTTGCCATTCCAATCGGGAAACTGACCGGTGCGGAATATATTTGCTGCTGCCACTGCTGCCAAGTAGGGATTTACTCCGGGCAAGAGCGGTGCGGCTTGCACCGTTGGGGGTGCTGCCAGTGGTGGGCTATCGGTTTTGAAAATTTTCTTCACCTGAATCTGTCCGATGGTGGAGTCGGGCTCACGATCGCCATCGGCTGAACGCTTACGCGTGCCAACCGATAGATCCAGTGGATTATTAGCATCGTTGGCTTCATCGTCGTCCTCCTCCTCCTCAGAGGGTGCGGGTTCGGCGGATGCAGCACGCGCAAAGAGATTCGTGCGAAAGTCTAGTGCCTCCGAATTGTTGTTCGAGGCATTGGGTGATGCTTGCGGAGGTAATTTGAATGGTGCTGGCGCATCTGTGGGCATTGGTAGCTGAAAGCGATGGCCTGGAGCGGCTGGACCCAACGGAAAGCCATACTGCTGTGCGGCGGCGGCCACCATTTGCAGATAAGCCTCCATCGAAGATGGCTGTGCGGGCAAATTCTGTGTTGCAGCTGGGAATGTAGCGGTCATCGACGGTGGAAGCGGTAGCATGCCGGCGCTCGCAGCAGCGGCTGCGGCAGCATTGGCGGCTGCGTTGGCATTTTCCCGGCTCTCGCGACCATTTTCCGACGAGTTGGAATCATGCGACGGACAACGCTCGCTTGAGTTGGCCGACTCTGTCGAACGTGGACGCGCGGTCGGCAAGGCGCTGCAAAGAGGAGAGGAGAAAAGCGTTTTGCGTTAGATAAATGGCTATAAAAATTTAACTGAATAATTTAATACATATACAAAAAATATTTATGCATAAAAACTAAAAAATTTGTTCAAGCATGGTTGCCATGTACATATAATTACTCGAAATTACCTATATAAAATTACTTTCAAGCTAAGTTTTGGGAATATTTTAATTAGTTTTCTTGAAAAAATACATACTACGCTTTACAATAAGCGTTCTACAATTCAGAGGGCTGCCAATTAAGAAAAAAATCAAATTTGGTAAAATTTGTTTATATTTGTTTTAAGTCCGCTTTGTGTTTTAGGAATCTCATGACAGGAATTGGAGCTTTTATTGATAGCGTTTCCAAGGTATTTTTTTACGCAATATGAAAGAAATACTTTTTAAGAGATTAGCAATTTTTTTTAGCATGGTTGCCACAGGTTATTCCAATAGAAATATTTAACTGCAGCCTTAAAGCATTTGAGTGCTTAGGCCAAAGAGTTCTTATGGAAAAATAATGCAAAAAAGCTATAAAAAAATTAAAAAAAAAAAATTATTTGTTTAAGGCAAAAAGAGTTGCCATGTGCTTAGTTTTTATAAATATAATATTTTCGTGCAAATCCTTGGAATTATGTAAACCAACAGAAAAAATTAATTTTTTAGAATATCTAAAAAAATTTCTATAAAAATTCGAAGTTAAAATATTTTTGTACAGGGCTGCCTGAGGTTTATTCAAAGAAATATTTGACTTAGAAATCATTTTCAGTAGCAAAAAAGATAATTCACAACTTAAATTTAATGAAACTAAAATATATATTAAATATTATTATAGCAGGGTTGCCAGCGTTTATTAGAATAAAAATATTTTAGTAATTACGAATTTATCATGCAGGTTCTAAAATTCACTTCCGAATCAATTTCAATCCCATTCAATTTGAATTCAAGGTGGCTTTAGTTGAAATTCCCTAGAAAGAGAATTTCAGAACCTGCATGTAAAAACTTATTTTAAATCTAATAGGGTTGCCAAGTATAGGTTTAGGATTGTAAATGGAACAGGTTACTTAGACCTTGTGAGAAAATGTTTATGAATGGAAAACTTTGGATTGTTTTAAAATATGTTATATCATTTTTAATAAATTTTTTCTAAGTTTTTTTTTTATAATTTTTTCTTATAAATTTTGTATGGAAATTTAAAGTAATTGTTTCGCTTTCAAACCATTCTGAAAGAGGTTGCAAGATTCATCATATTATTTGATTTTATCTCTACAGGCCGTACGTATGCAGTTCTCAAGAAAAATCACAAGAAATATTTTTCATTATTTCTGTTGCTAAGAAAATTACTTTTCGGTTGCTGTAAATTTTCTTCAAAAAATTAAAAATTCGAGCATTTTTTTCTTAAGAGCTGCGTACTGATTTCAGACATTCTCTCTTCTTGTGCGACATTTTATATGAATTTTTAGTTTTTCTGTCTGTCCTTTATAATGTGTTGAGTGTCAATTTAAATACATATTAGGGTTGCCATGTACATATGTACCATACGGCGGCGCAATTTGTATGGGAGATATTTTCGAATATGCGGGTAGAGCACAGAAAGACGCTACGTGTAATTATTAGAAAATTTGCCGAAGAAACCATAGGTGCCAATTTGCGAAAAAGCATTCTTAGAATTTTGCTGTAGTGTTGTAAATAAGTGCTTAAATTTTGTACAAAAACATGCTATAAAGGTTGTTTTTTTTTTTTATATGAGGAATCAATTTTTGCACTTATCTTTTTCTTAAAACTTCCGACAGAGGGCACAACAGTGAAAATTTTCACATTTCCTTCAAAACCTATTTTCGAAATTTTACACGCATATAAACAATTTTATAAATTAAATTAACTTCTGCTTATGTTTTCAATTCGCAACGACGTTTTAGGCGAAAAAATGTATCACTCTTCCCAGCAGAGTTGCCATGAAAAGTTTATAGCAATATTTTTTAAAATTTTTGCACCATGCGGTTAGGTGCATTTCAAAATGCCTTTGATAAAATGATTTTTAATAATATAATTTCTAGATTTAGGTAAATAACATAACATGAAATAAGATTTAAAATTTAATTTTATTTTAAAATTCTTTCTTCTTAAAATCCAAAATATTAAAACAAATATTTTTCCAGGTTTTTTAATTTTTTTGATACAATTATAATTTTTTTTAATAATTTTCAAATTTGTATATTTAATTAGTTCATTAAAATTTAAGTAAAAAATTTGAATTAATTTTGTCAAACAAGTTTAAGAAAATTTTTTTATAAAAAATATTTATTTGCAGATTTTTAAAATGACCTTGATAAAACAATTTTTTAAATAAATTTAATAAAAAAAGTAAAGCAAAATTAAAAGGAAATTGAACTACTTTTTAAAACATTTCACAGACTAGATATTTTAAAGATTATTTCTCTTGCAGGGTTACCAGTTTATAAAAGAAAATTCGTCACCGCGTTTAAAATAGGTAAGTCAAAATGAAACGATATTACTTATATATTTTTTTTTATAAAGAAAATTAAGTATATAACGTTCTAGAACGTAATTAGAATATTTTCGTAAAAACAAATTTGAGATACACTTAAATACTTGTACTTATTTAACTAAAAAATAAAATTTAAATTATATTATATATATTATATAAAATGGAAATTTAAAAATCAAAAGCTTTGTCCACCGATACTAAAATTTCACATAACTTTATACTAATCAATCTGAGTTTATTAGTAAAGTGTTTATTTAAATCTGGTGTAATCGTTTATTTCGTTGCGATAAGCGCACCGAAATCATTTAGTTGATTTCAACAACATTTTATTGAAATTTATTAAGCGCCTGTCAGCATTTCGCGCTTTCACGAGCAAACAAATCAAAGAGTCACAAATCAAATGGCATACACATGTAATGCATACCTAGTCGCTAATAGTAGCTGGAGTGTTGAGACAACGGTACATGCATACATAGGCGAGTGATTACGCACCACCAACACACAGAAATCCGTGAAGATGATAACAAATTTGTAGGCTGGCTGGGCAGTCATGCAGCTCACTGTTAGCCATATGTATGTATGTATGTATGTATGTATGTATGTATGTATATGTAATGAATTGTCAAAGCATAAAAGCACAATCGAAATATGTATTATGTACAGATGTAGTATTTGATATCTACGCATCTAACGGTTCATAATAAAATGCTCTAAAAGCTTCGATAGGCCTTTTGTTATTCGTTGCGTTGCATTGCATTCGTATACGGATGGCA
>NW_023464149.1:0-11726 GCF_013731165.1 Rhagoletis pomonella | reverse complement strand
ACTGTCCGAATAAAATTTTATGCAATTCGGACCACGGCAACCCGTGCCGACTTGCAGTCAAAGTTATCAGAATAAACTTAGTGCAGTTCGCGGGTTTTGTTAATTTACTCATGTTTCTACTTTATAAGACGGTATTACTATACTTCCTACAGTATCAGGACATAATATTGAGTAAGTCTTTTTTGGTTTTTTAACCGGTAATCAGGACATTTTCCAAAGGACCATAAATATAAATATGGATATATGCCTATCAATTGAAAGGAGAATTGGAAACAAGATTAATTATAACTTTTGTTTTCAATTATCCTTTTGGAACATGTCAAAAATGTCCTTTAAAAATATTATCCTTCAAGATTTTTAATTTTGAATGAGTTTGAAGAATCTCAGATTAATTTAAATCCTATTAATATATATAAGGATACTAAAGTAAAGGATTAAAATTTCAAAGAATATTTTAAAATTTTTTTAACAATACATTTATTCCTTAACTCGGGTTGCGAGAGGCCATAAAACTTCTTATATATGCTATTTAGGCTAAAAAGCACAAATATAGAGGGTATGCATTTGAAAATATGCAAACAAATTTATTTGCCTATGCATAAAATATTATTTCATTTTATTTCGCCTCCTCACTTTAGACATTACGAATTACGATTGGCTTAAAAAAATTGTAGCTAACAAAGAGCACGGAAATATGTACATAAGACCTTTTTAGAAGTGCATATGGCACTTACGTTACTTTTCACGTGCCACTGGCCATATGACCATCAGATTCGGTTGTAAATACATATCTTACACTGCGACGAAAGCGCTTCCGATTTCTGGAGAGCCCTCTATTATCTGCGCAGCACTGGTCTAAAGCCTCTACGTCATTATCGTTGCGATCTAGAAGGTTATTTTTATCAAATTCCAATCTTAATCGGAGAAACCGTCTATTCGTCGATATTCGTATCGTTATTAGTTCGAAAAAAGTTTCCAAAACCTAGAGTAATAAAGAAAATTGAATCAGCTAGTAAAATAATGTGGGTTTTCACAAATGTCTGATAATCGGATTATTTTTTTTTTTTGGTAACGACAGTAAAATACACTATTAGGGAGTTCAGAAGGTGTGCTATACTGTCGTATTGTTGTATGTCGTAAACTTTAAACGGCTAAAACTAAATTTAAGGGATTCGCAAGCTACTTTAAAAGTCGTATTATGAAATTTCACACCGTTAAAAAATAGTTGGTTGTGGTTTCAAGTCCTCTAAACATTTATTTAGCCATTAAAGACTTTACGACTTACGACATTACGACACTTACGACACCTTGTGTACCACCTATATATATAATGACAATTTTTAACCAGATAACCTACCAGGTCATGTGAATACGCACAATGTTTTTAAATTAGGTTTATTATACCCTACAAGTGCGCTAAATAATTAAGAAAAAAAAACACTTACATTCGAAATCATGAACACTTCTTTTTCTTCTGTCTTGCCCTAGAGCAATAGTAAATTATTTAATTAAAAAAGAAATGTAGATTGGCTAACCCTGTATTGCGCGCCTGTTTGCAATGTATTCCTAATAATAAAAAAAACACAATTATATATCTGCCCTAACTTATCAGCCAAAAGCCTAGTATGGTGGAGCAATTGTAATTTACTTTGGCTAATATTTTCATGTCTCACTATGGCTTATTACTACGTACTATAAGAATTAATCTTCGACGAATATTTGAAGAGCAAACAATTTAACCATGTTACGTCAAGTGGTCTGTTGTGGTGCGATACGTTTTTTTATTTTGTCGCATTTAGTTAGTGATAGTTGTTTTAATTTGTGCTAGCCATCTTTAGATATATCTTTTATCTTTGTTGTTTTCGTTTTTTTTTCGCTTTTGCTTAATTAATATTGGTTGATACATATACATATATGTACTCACGAGTATTTTCGTAAATATTTATGTCTAATATTAAAATTCCTTACAAGCAACCGTATACGAGTATTGCTGTGAGAATGACATTGCTACGATACGCTTTGATAAGATATGCTTTTTTTTGAACAAAAGTATTTATCTTATCGCAACGCGCACAAGCAAAGTGTAAACAAGTAACAAAACTTACCTGAGAGGCCTGTAGGAAAACTATTTAACCTACTCAAATTCTTAGCGTCTACATATGTACATACCAAATGGAAATGTACATATGTCATTTTTCTGACGCTTCTCCAACAGTCGCAATGTGAGCAAAGCACAGGCGCGCAGTTCGAGTGAGCCGAGGTACTCGGATAGCGGATTTTTTTTACTTTTAAATTTTATTATTTAAAAAGGAAAAATATATATTTTTTTTCATTTCATTTAAATTTTTAGAAACGCATTTTATGTATTTTCTATTGATTTAAATTTTTTCTTTTTTAATTTAATATTCTTTTCATTTTTAGATTTTATTGTTTTCAAAAGAATTAATTTAATTTTTAGAAACTTATTTTATTTTTATTTTATTTTTTTTTTCTTTTAATTTTTATTTTTTATCGTTTTAAAAAAGATTTTTTTATTTAATTGACATTTAAGAAAACTTATTGCTAGAAGACAAACCAAATAGCCTTGCCTGCAGATCTTTTAATTAGAAAGGCTGTGGTGAGTTAAAAGGCAGTTACCTGAATCGCCCTGCTAATCTGACTAATCGAATTTGATTTATCTGAGTTCTGTGACGCATTTATTGGCTCAGAGCCTTTCTGCGGCATAGAAAAAGGGCACTCTCTAGCTTGGCCAAACAAAAAAAGAAGCTCAGAGAAATCACATCGGGAAAATTTCTATCGGGTACTGGATGGCACACTAAACATCCGTTTCGGGGCTACAATAGGTCTTAAGGACGAAGTATTCTATCTTCAACCAAAACTATAATACTGTTCGATTCGAGGGTTCGACCAACATCTAAAAAAGACTTTCTGAAAAAGCACGCCAAATTTTAAAGGAGCAGCTCGGTCAAACACTTTTTAAGTCTTTTTGTTACTCATTTTATCTGTATGGCCGGTCATTTGATAAAAGCTTAATCTTGCCAACGCAGCTTTCCATTGCAGCTCACTCTGAATACGATGTCTGGCTTAGGGTTATTTGTTAAGAATTCGATTAAATATTTTTTGTGCAAGCCCTCAACCAGCAATAGCTTCAGCTTCACTGCTTTATTTTTTTCCTGCAAGGCATTTGCACATTTTTACCACCACAACCGCAGTTGTTTATTTTTGCCTATTTTTGCTGCCATTATCGCTCTGTAGGTGTACGTCAGCATACGTTTTGTGACGCGTACAAAAGTTAAATTGCAAATTTTCATTTTTAACTTGTACTCAGTACCAAAAGTTTCTAGAGCCCTATTGTTGGCTTGTCAGTTTCAGCACAAAAAAAAAGTGTTCGTTCGATACATACTGCAGTGCTGTGTTGGTCAACAAAGGCGGCATCTAACAATTGGCCAACAAGCTTCATACGTACATATCAGCCATTGAAATAAGTGCTACGTGGTATTGGCCAATATTTGTAGTTGTTTGCAAACGGTTTTTAAATTTTCTGAGCGCTTTTTCAAATTTACATATTTATCAATACATGCGCTATACATGTATGCATATGCTTGTAAGTAGGTGTATTTGCATATTTGAAAAGAATTAGAAACTAAAAATATTTACACAATTGCATATTATGCAATGCTACTTCAGGCATTTCTATGTTTCCATGTCGCACTTGTTGTTGTACATATGTATATACTGACATACAAACAAGTATTCGTACTATTGTAACTAAATAATATTTGCTCTATTCTCTTTTCTTCTACTTTGCCCTTACAGATACGAGCTCTCACAAGATTTGTTGGAGAAACAAATTGAACTATTGGAGCGTAAGTACGGTGGCGTGCGAGCACGTAATGCTGCCGTAACGATACAACGCGCCTTTCGCCACTATATGATGGTGAAAAAATTCGCCTCAATTACCGCAATGGCCAAAGCTGAGAAGCGTCTAAGTCGTCGTGTATTAATAGTGTCTGGCGGTGGTGGTGGTGGGACCGAAGATGGTCCTCCCTCCAATTCTTCATTGTCCTCGGCATATGGAAGTGCAACTGAATCTCAGCTGGATATGATACAGCAACAGCAGCAACAACAGCAGCAGCAGCAGCAGACACAAATACAGGGCTCTACTTCACCGTATGCCGTCAACCAACAACAGCCGCGTGTTACCATCTTGGCTGGGCCACCGGGCAGCGTAGGCGTTCCAGCTGTGCCTATTGTCTCGTCAAATGCCATGTCAGCGCGCACACCACCCACGCGTTCGCTATCGATGCGCGAGCGCCGCCAGCAGGATGGCAGCCCTATACCGCGCAGTCAATCAGGTGAGTTGTTCGCTCTCGAATAATAGTTGTGGAACTTTGGAGAAAATTTGAAAACTTTGAGGTTTTTTGTCGAAGTTGGGTTGGCAATAAAATTTTTGTTTTCCTATTTTTAATAACCGTTTTTTGTCGGAACTTCGGCTTCGTAAACCGATTTGCGCGAAGTTGTAATTCAATAAAAAGGGATCTACTTTTGTTGATTGAAATTTTTTATTTCTTTATATTTTTTTATATTTTTTTTATTGATTTTAATTTATTTTTTTTATTATTCATTATTCAGATTACAGTGAATTCTCGATGTAACGAAAAACTTAATATAACCAATTTTTTGCGAGTCCCTTAAGAAAACCTCGTTGTTGAGATATTTTCCATACAAAAATGGTCCATAGATATAAGGAAGAAATTTTGAGCATGAAAACCTTCGGAATATATTGACAGTTAAGGTCACGTTAGCAAAAGCCTGTATATAACGAAGTGTCAACTCAAAAGCTTCTACATAACGAAATCTGAATATGTTGACGGTTAGAGTCCCGTTAAAAAAAAACTAAACTTTATTTATGACGAATTTTTTCAAAAATTTTTTATTTTTCCTTGTATCGAAGTTTTGATATTCTATAAATACATGTAACTAAACTATACGGGTATATGTAACGAAGCATTTGTCGCGCCATTTGAACTTCGTTATATCGAGATTTCACTGTAGTTTCTTACATTTTTAGCCTAAATTCCGATTTTGAGTAATTTGAATTACAAATGAAGAAAAAGCAAATCAGTTTTTTTATTTTGAATTTCTAGCCAGAGTTTCCCCTGTAATTTAATTTGGTTTTATTGTTTTATTTCATTTTATCTTATTGGCCTCGATTTAATTTGTCTCCTCTTTTTTTTTGTTAATATATTTCTTTCCAAACAAACCTTCTGACTTCTCTCTTTTCTCACCTCTTTTAGGTGCCTCTTCGGTTCCCATTGGCGGCGGCGGCAGTGGCTCTTCTGCCTCTTCGACATCTTCCGGCACGCTAGGTTCATCTGGCTCTACGCATCCACATGTAAATTTACTACACGCCACAGAGCCACATTTCTATGGCAGCCAACATCTGGCCACCCATTACTATCATGTGCCACCACACGACGCCAGTTACGGCAGCTCGGCGAACAATTCACATTTGGACGGAAGCTCGTTGAATACCTCGTGGGCGAGTGTTGCCAGCGTAGCCAGTGGCACGTCGCCCCATACCCCCTACTATTCGGCGGCTCAAATTTACATGCGACCAAAAGGCGCCCCTGGCAGCACCTCGGCCGAGCGCAAGAAGGTGCCACCCGAGGTACCGAAACGCACCTCCTCCATAGCAGCACAGCAGCATGCGCAGCATTTGGCCGCTCAGCAACAACACCAACACATGCTAATGATGCGCCAAACCCCGCCGCCACCACCCTCGTTGTTGCGTTCGAATGGGCTTTGTAAGAGCGCCGAGAATGGCAGTCTAACGTCTGTGCAAAGTTCGGGTAGTGATTCGAGCGTTACATCAGCCGATCGAATTGCAGTTAACAGTGATATTGGTTCGGATCGTTCGAATTCGCCGCAAACGTGGAAGCGTAACACGGCGCTGTCGAGCTCACAACAGTTCGTGCACAGCGGTGACTCGTCAGCCCCGACGGTCACATTTAGCCTCGCGCACTCAACCGCTGGCATTGTAACAGGTGGTGTAGGTGGCGCCTCAGGCGTTGTGGGAGTGGTTGGCGCAGCCAATACAGCGGATGATCATGCTGTGTCTTCGCATACGACTGCAGCGCAGTACGAACAACACGATCAACAGCAGGATCATCACTTGAATGCGGCGGCGCCTTTGCAGAACTACAAGGTTTCAGAAACGATACGCAAGCGACAGTATCGCGTCGGTTTGAATTTGTTCAACAAGAAGCCGGAGAAGGGCATCACATATTTGATACGGCGAGGTTTCCTTGAGAACACACCTCAGGGCGTAGCGCGCTTTCTCATCTCGCGCAAGGGCTTATCGCGGCAAATGATTGGGGAGTATTTAGGAAACTTGCAGAATCAATTCAACATGGCGGTGTTGAACTGTTTCGCATTGGAGTTGGACCTATCTGGCATGCAAGTCGATGTAGCGTTGCGCAAATTCCAAGCTTACTTCCGCATGCCAGGCGAGGCGCAGAAAATTGAACGGCTAATGGAGGTGTTCTCACAACGCTTCTGCCAGTGTAACCAGGATATAGTCGGCCGACTGAGGTCCTCCGATACGGTAAGTGGAGAGTATTCAAAATTCAAATTTGTATTTAATATTAACATTCTACGCTTTACAGATCTTCGTGCTGGCCTTTGCCATCATTATGCTAAACACCGACTTGCATACACCCAATTTGAAACCGGAGCGCCGTATGCGCGTGGAGGACTTCATAAAGAATTTACGCGGCATTGATGACTGCCATGATATTGAGAAGGACATGCTCGGTGGCATTTACGAGCGCGTGAAGGCTAACGAATTTAAGCCAGGCAGTGACCATGTCACACAAGTAATGAAAGTGCAGGCCACTATTGTGGGTAAGAAGCCCAACTTGGCGTTGCCACATCGACGCTTGGTCTGCTATTGCCGCCTCTATGAAATTCCCGACGTAAATAAGAAGGAACGCCCTGGCGTACATCAACGTGAAGTTTTCCTCTTCAACGATCTGCTGGTGATTACCAAAATATTCAGCAAGAAAAAGTCCTCCGTGACCTATACTTTCCGCAACAGCTTCCCACTATGCGGCATGGTAGTCACGCTGCTCGATGTGCCCAATTATCCATTTTGTATACAACTCTCACAAAAAGTCGACGGCAAAATACTGATCACTTTTAATGCGCGTAACGAACACGATCGTTGCAAATTCGCCGAAGATCTAAAGGAGTCCATTAGCGAAATGGACGAGATGGAGGCGTTGCGCATCGAAGCCGAGCTAGAGCGGCAGAAATCGGCGCGCAATCGTACAGCCGGGAGTTCTGAGAACCGTGATAGTGGCGTAGCTGACGTAGAAGTGGGAGCATATCAGTCCACACCAGCTGGCGAGCTAGCACCGAATGCAAACGATGCCGCACAGCAGCTGAAACGTAGCGCGCTCAGCAACAGTCTACTCGATATGCATGAGCAATGTGAGTTTCTGCCTCTCCACTTTAAATCACTTAATGAACTAATCAAATTCATTTCCCCTCCTTAGTTGGCAACGAGAAGCCACAACGTCGTGGCAGCGTCGGTTCCCTGGATAGCGGCATGTCTATTTCCTTTCAATCGACCACCACAAGCAGCGCTTCACGCGAGAACGCCGCCGTTATTGCAGCAGCCGCCAATGCAGCAGCAGCCAAAATGCGTTTCAATCTACCAGCTGGCGCCGCCGTGGCAATGGGGGGTAATGTAAGCGCTGCTATCGTTTATCCCAATGCTGTCGGCTCGTATGCTCACGCGGCAGCAGGTTTTGTTAGTCAACCTCACGCAATACTTATGCAGCAACAATTAGCAGCGCAACAGCAGCAACAACAGCATTTGCAGCACATACAACAACAGCAGCAGCAGCAGCAACAAGCACATGCAGTTATGCAGAGCTCAATAACAGGACGCATGCCGGGTAGCGGGCGCGAGCGAAAATCGTCGCGTTCCGATGAAAGTGGGCGTTCTACTGAAGTGTAAAGAAAGAAACAGTATGAGAGGGAGGGAAGCTGTAGAAAATGTATGTACGCGAACTGTAGGGAAGAGCAAAATTTACTGCAATTTAAAGGGAGTATCTTAACACAGCTAGGAAACAGCGCCAGGAATTTTTGAAAACTATTTGCCTTTTTCTTAAAAAATGGTTTTTGAAGGAGAAAACTTCTTTTATTACATTATTTTCTTTGTAAATATTGGATTTTAGCAAATATTTTCAAGTATTTTCTATGGCGAGAAAAGTATATCACTTTTATAAGAGTCTAGTTTGAGCCCTTCTTATTCCGAATGATGCCTTGGATGCATTTAATTTAAGATGTGACAAGCCACTAGCAAATGCGGTCACAAAATCAATAACAAATATTTACTTTTTGGTTGAGAACCTTAAGTTTTTGATAGTTTTAATAAATTTTAGGCGCTTGAAATGATTTTGATTGTAATTAAAAATATGTAAATAAACATAATTGTCAATAAAGTAAACTAATGATTTACAAATTGAATAACTTACACTTTTAATTAACGTATTTTAACCCTTTATTTTTTGCGTTATTTTTATTGAAAGCAATGGCCTTTTCCGGTTTTCCAGTGAAAATGGTGGCAAAACATTAGCACCAAATGAGTAAATGTGAAAACAGAAGTACTTAATGTTACATCCGAAAAATAAATGTCGCTTCTGATTAAAAAATAAAGAAGTGTACTAAATTTGTTGGAGAAAAATCGTTAAAGAACATGCCTCACAAAAGTATTGGCATTACACCCCAAAACCAGTGCCGAGTTTTTCAGTCTCGCAAACTTTACTAAAAATTAAGCGCGAGTTTCCACTAGGCACTGCAATGATAGAAATCACGAAAAAATGTTTGGCATTTCAGGAATATCAAAAGAAAACGTTTAAAATTACTTTTTGAATGCATAACTTCGTAAATTTGTCAAATCATTGGCCAGTAGAAATCCAGCATTAGAACTTGTTAAAGCTACCTTTACACGGGTTGACAAAAACCGACTGAGCCCAAGTAGACTTGCGTTCAAATTCTTTTAGTCGACGCCAAACCAAAGCAACCCTGAAATGTGTGTCGATTTGGCATTTAGAAATTTTCTGTTGTTTTCTTTAATAAATTAATCAAACATAAATTGAAGCGATTAATTAAATTAATTTGATAAACAAATGTATTTGCACCATGCGACTTTTGTCGATTGGTCGACCAATGCTTTGGCTAGTCGATTTTATAGTCAACGGAAATCGACCCGTGTAAAGGCAGCTTAAGAATGGTCTATAGAGCAGTTAAATAAAATAAACTTTTTTAATTTAAAAAATTTTTAAATCTTAAACTAAGCCTTTTATTGTCAACTTATAATTTAAAAAAAAAAATTAATTTTTTGTTTTTATTTTAGCTTTTGAAAACATATCGTCACTAGACACGAATAAAGGCGCGAGCTCAAAAGTTGACCGCGAAAAAAGGCGCATAAAAAAACTTCAGCAAAGAAAGACGAAGAAGGACGCGTAAACTTATTTTCGCGGTCAACTATGTTTGCGGGTGTAATAGTATGTACATTCCGTTAATAGTTTTTTGGGGAATAGTGCTGAAGTGGCAGTCCTTCGCCAAGTATAAATCTATGATTACGCGTGTTTCCTCGCCGTCAACTAGGTTAGGCGTCTTTCTTCGCCGAAGTTTTTCTTAAGCGCCGTTTTTTCGTAAAATTTTTGTTTGCGTCTTTTTTCGCCGTCGAAACACTAGCGCGCCTTTATTCGTGTCTAGTGATGATATGGCCTTATTCATACAAAAATAAAATTTATTTTGGGCCGTTTTCTCAAGTAGCTTTTAAAATTTATCTGTCCTTCAAACATATTTTTGAGAACAAAATTTGGGTTTAAAAGGCAAAGAAATTGTAAAAGCTACTTGAGTAAACGGCCCCTAAAGAGTTTTATAAAGTGACATTTTAGTACAAATTTTCGATTTATATATCATTTAAAGCAGGCATGCACAGCGCTGGCAGAACTCCATAAGCAAGTGCTTGGCTGATTTAAAGTTTTCTTTAATTTCTATGAATTTGAATGTTAATTTTTAGCGAAATTGTTTTTTTTTTTGTAATTGGGCCAGCAGTGGTATTCTGACTATCGCTACGCTTAATTTTCATCACCAAAATTCTCTAAATGAAAAGCAGTAAGGTCTTAAAATATACTGCATGGAAAAGTAATAGCTGCAATGTGTAATCAGCCAATTCTGGCTGTATTAGCGGCATCTAACTAGTTGCTGCGTGTTGTTAGGCACGCCTGCTATACTTTTGGAGATATTTGGCGGTCAAAATTAGCAATAGCAATTGTTGGAATCCGGCTGCTGATAACGGTTTTAAATGTTTTGTATTGTTTTATTTTGTTCTTAAATGCACGCTCTTACAAAATTCAAAGACATCCTAATTAGAGCAATGAAAGTATTTACGGTGTTATTTTAAAAAATTGTTTGCTTTTTCTATAAAATTTCAAATTTTACATTCAGGACGTTTTTCATTAATGGTGACGATATGCATGCATATTTATGTTCACATCATCGCCAATGCAAAAGAAATAAAGCTTTAGTTTACTCGTATTTGCATTCAAGCGCCTAAAATTTAACAAAACTATCACTTTTTTGCTATTGTAGAATGTATTTTTTTTGTGGTCGCCACAGATTAATAATTCCCAATTCGTTGCCAAATCAATTGCATCGATTGGCTAGACACAGTTCGGAAATGTACATCGACGAGACGCATAACCCGCTATAAACACCGATTTGTTGTCTATCGAGGAAACTTGATGAGCAGACCACCACCCTAACGAATTAAATATGAAGCAACCGGGACGGCTGTAAAGTCTCAATGCGTTTATGTTCGAGGTTAACTAGACTACACTGTGGAACTGTTGACGTTCAACCCATTCGCAGTACGAATTATTTCTGGTGTTACCAAAGACACTGTGCTATTGCACCAATGCCTCAACGATAAAGTTTAGCTGCCGGTACTCTGCAGAAGTGAAGTTATCAGGATGAAGAAGAGAAGGAATCGATGTACCATTTCACCAGACAAGGCGACTCAAACACTCTTGGCAGCTATAATGGAAGTGAAACTATTGGAGCTACTCATTTACATCCGGGACAGTAACAGTCGCACGGCGAGTTTTTTCTTTCAGGTCTTCCAACAGCTACATACATATGTGATCTGTTCACAGATCGATATCTGTAGATAAAGCTTTTCTACTAAGCAAGATAACTCCTGTTAACGTTTTACGTTTCAATACGACTATATGTGCTTTACTTATTAGCAGGTAGCGAGATGTTTTCATCTAATAGTCGCTTTATTAGAACCAGACATCTGGTGAAAAGCTGTAGCACCAATTATATATTCCCTTACTCTCTCTCTACTAGTGAAGCATGATGACATTAAATAAGATTATTTGTTTAGATGCCCTCTGGCTGCAAAGTTTTCTTACCACAAGTTCGCTGAGCAAAAGTGGTTTGAAGCTGAGTTAAAGTTATAAACGTGATCCGCTTTAACACCAAAATCTTGAAATTGGAAATTTCGAAAATTATTTCATACCAAAACATATTATCAACTTCATTAAAAGTTGCGAGATTTTCGAGACCTTTTGCAGTTTAATAGAATAACTATAATTTTGTAATTATTTGCCAAAAAAAGACGAAGCATATTTTGACGTATG
>NW_023464148.1:0-11733 GCF_013731165.1 Rhagoletis pomonella | reverse complement strand
GCATAATACTTAAATGGCATGTAATCAATGTATTCTTATAATTTCGACCGTTCTATTAGATACTAGAAAATTATATTGACCACATAAGAGAAGAACTCATTTTCTTGCGTGTTATTCCTATCTATGCCAAATGCTAAAATTTTAGTCGGGTTCCAGTAGCATTGCAAGATTTTTTTGTTACGTGGTCTATTAATCATACATATAATCTCCTCTAAATTGTGTGTCTTAATGTAACTACGCAAATGGATGAATCTAGAGTTTTACGCCACCTCCGAACGGCAAATTAATTTTATAAGAAACTAGCAGATCCGACGAACTTGTCCAGCCCAAAATTAATTTTTGTATTGAAACATTTTGGTCCAACATTTTCACCAACAGTTCACGTTCATGATTTTCAGAAGGCATATTTCCATTGCCGTCTTAAATAACCTAGCAAAAGTGTATATGTAACAGTTTCATTGCGTTTGAAAGGCGCCACATCCCCTTTCAAATAGCCCCAACTTTCTCTAAGAGTATGGGATTGATTTCATATATCTCCACAGCATGTACGAGTCCTCTTCCATGAACATTTTCCGGGATATGCAGTATGAAAAATTCGGTTTGTGTAGGATGTGCCACGCCCCTTTTTCTAATAGCTCAAATTTTTCTTCATGACCTTGTGATTGATTTGATATATCTCCGTACCAAGTTCCAGTACTCTACCAAGAACACTTCCAGAGATATACCTACAGAATTAAATATTCGGGTTGTAACGGCAACTTTTCTCCAAGAGTATGTGATTGTTTTCATATATCTCCATACCATGCTCTATTACTCTGCCACGAACACTTCCAGAGATATACCTACAGTATGAAAAATTCGGTTTGTATGGGAGGTGCAACGCCGCCTGCACCTAGCGGTATGAAATATAATTTATATCCGATTCTCATACCTACCATATATGCACAAACAATTTCATAAAGATCGGTCAAGCCGTTAAGGAGTAGTTTGACCACTAACACCGTGACACGAGATTTTTATATATGTGATACGTAAAGTTAAAAGGGACCTACGCCCAGAAAAAAAGATTTCGAGAAAAACGACTTTGAAGTTTACCAAGTTGATTTTGATGCTTCTGAACGTTTTAATGGATTGAAACTCGTTACTCGGGTGTTTTCGTGGTCGCTGATTACGAATCCGATGTTAGTTTTCCAAAATTCAAGATAGCGGATCCAATATGGCGGATGACTTTTTTAAAAATTGATCGGAATCGCTTGAAACTCGTTACCCGGGGGTTTTTGATGTCGCTGATTACGAATCCGATGTGCGTTTTTAAAAATTCAAAATGGCGGATCCAATATGGCGGAAAAAATTTAAAATTGGTTCGGATTCATGTGAAACTCAACAATGTCGTTGACACCGAAAACGAGGTCAGTGATTACGAATCCGATGTTCGAAAACCCTCGAGTAACGAGTTTCAAGCGAATTTGATTAATTTCAGAATAGTTCGTCAGATTTGATTTTTTTTTTTGTACTTATTTTTGCGAAAGTACCTAACTTTGAAGTGAAATTGTGAAAAAACGAATGCAGCTAGAAAGCTGCGGTTTATTGCATTGGAAAGAGTGGCCCGTTTATATAAGAGTCGATGAAAAAGTGAAAACCGATTTTTCTGACCGCGGGTCCCTTTTAACTTTACGTGTCACATATTATATTTTTCGTGGCAGAAAAAAACCAGGAGGATTGCTATTGCTTGCCGAGGAGCGACCGCCTTTAGAAAAACCTTTTTCTAATTTAGTTGTTGCTTGGACCGGTCCTGCGGAGGGGTATTACGTAAGTCCAACCACACCGCCAACGCGGGCATCAATGATTCAGACCTTTATAAAACGTTGTTATGCCTTAATTTGTAATGCAAAAATTTTTGAATGAACATTTCACTTAACACTCGCTATTTAGTTGTTTCCTTCTTTATGTCTTTTATTACTAACACAAATTAAGGCCAACACTTGAAAAATTACATAACTGTCTTTTTATTAACCGTCGTCTCAAGTGAATAGCCCAGTTTCGCAGTCAATGCTGACTTTCACGGCTTACAAAAGCGGACGTATTCAATTTGTTGCACATCGTAAGCACAGCAGATATGTCTTCTATTAATTACAAATCTAGTTTGAAAAGAACTTGCACATCGCATATAATTCCGGGCGAATCCGTAGGCCTACGTAAACAAAAAGCAGCAATTGAAGTAGGCGTAGCAGAGATAAACAAAGAAACAGCTTGAGTTTTATGGCAGCTATATTTGTTTGAGGTTTCGTTTACTCAGCGTAGAGTGCGTCGACAGTAGAAATGAGCAACGGTACTAAAGTGTTGAAAATATCTTGGGGTGCATGAAGGACTGAGGTGATGCTTAAAAGCATACCTGAAGGGATTAGCACAACCCGTACAGTAATTCTATCAATTTTGTTAACAGTTTAATGCGTTTAAATTCCTCAAGAAAATGTTTAATTTAGTCAAAATGAATTGAAGGCACATATAGTACATAGATGACGAGAAAAAACAAGGAAGATTGTTGAGTGTGGGTGAGCGACCGCATTTAAAGCGTTTATTGTTGTTGGCTTGTGTTGGAGCATTTCAAATTAGCATTCATCACAGTTACATACGAAATGAAAAACCACACATAAGCAATTATGTATGTAAATATGCATGCATTTACACCCACATACACACAGTCAGTCAATAAGGTTTAGGTACAGCGAATTTTTTACAATACCGGCAACTACTTCTTACAAATTTTATCTGACGCAAATTTTGTATAAAAAATATGCTTAATACTACAACAAAAACTCAGAGTTCCAAACCTTATGCAAAATTAAAGAAAATTCTGCAAATTTTTATCCAAATATTGTATTTTTTTAAAAACAATCGTTAGACAAAAAAGTTAAGTAACGCAGTTTTTTTAGCTCATTCAATTTTAGTATAATAAAGTGCAAGTTTGAGGTAGCTAGGACCTGACATTGATTTTTAACATTTTTTTTTATTGAAGGTTTCGCTCATTTTCTACATAAAAAATAATGTTCGATAATTTTTTTTATGGAAAAAATGTACGACACCTTCAAACAATAAAAAAATGCCAAAAATCAATGGTAAGTCCTAGCTTCCTAACTTTCACTTTATTATACTAAAATTGAATGGGCGAACAAATTGCATACTCAACATTTTTCTAGAGATCGTAAATAAAAAGTGCAATATTTGAATGAAATTTTTCAGAATTTTGCGCAAGGTTTGGAATTCTAATTTTTGGTGTTTTTGTTGTAGAATTAACCATATTTTTATAAAATATTAGCGAAAAAAATGTTTAAAAAATAGGTGCCCGTATTGTAAAAAATTCGCTGTACCTAAACTTTATTGGTTGACCGTAAATATAAATAAACAAATAAACATAAACAAATGCCACGCTGAAGGAACACAATACAATTTGAAAGCCCGTTAAATAAAAATGAAGCATCAACAGAATGTAGGTAGTTAAAGTTCAAGCGTGAAAGTGATTTTTGGTTGGACTGAAGTTTCTGTGATTTGCACAATGACGCTGCGTACGAATATCGCCATGAGAACTTCAAAAGCTGTCAACAAGGTGCAAAATTACAGGTTTGAGGTAAAACGTGCATTTGGCGGCAATTAAACAAACAATCAAAAGAGCGGGTGTAGTATAAGAGGCAAGAAATTGTTTCCACAGGCATTTTCATCAATGTGCTGGAAATATTCGGGTTCAAAAAAATCAACTACTTGTATTTTTAAAAGCTCCTGTGAAATATTTTCGGGACAGTGAAAGGAGACGCCTGTCAAAAGAACAGCACTTAATATTAAGATATACACTGTGGCCACATAACCGTACGAACGTAGCCGTAATTATGAGATTTTTCGAAAAAAAACGAGCAGATTTCAAGAAAAGCAGTTTTCAGATCTAAAAATATTTATCTAAAAACTAATGAACAAATTTTTTGAATCCATTTTAATCTAACCTATGATGCTTGAGGATCACTGTGTGAGATTACTACAAAACATGTACCATTTTTAGATTTTTCAAAACCACATACAATATCATCAATTTACCGAACTTTTGTTAGCCTTCTCGTATGTATCAGGTGAGTTTATGCTTCGTGCGTCGTGACTTTTGCCATATTGCGAATACGAAGCTAAATTGATATACGTATGCTATATTCTCGGCACGTATTCGACGCCAGGAGAATTATGTAATTACAAATACAATACAAACGTAAATAGACACCGTACATTCACGTCTGTGTATAGAATTTTTCGTTTATGTACATACATACGTATGCGCAGCAATTAAAAGTTATACGAGTAACTCACTTTGCACGCCAATGAATGTGGTTAATTAATTGATAATTGATAATGGCGTGAGTTACTCTCACTCTATTTACAAAATAGAACACATATATTTTCTCAATTGAAAACGTTTTGAATTTACTGAGATAATTGTTAATTACCACTGTATTAAACTAAGTAAATACTCAAATACGTAAATATAGCTCGGCGCGTTCACGAGATTTGTATGAATATTAGAAATTTCGTCTTTGTAATGTGATAAACCTTTTTTCGCAAATCAACGACACACAAGTTTTATGCTCCTAATATACCACAAATATAAAGCTATCAGAAAATATTCCGGAAGTTGTGGAAGACTTAGAAAAAATTGTAAATCAGGGAAACTTTTTCACAAGAAGGTATCAGTTGTGTGCTGCTATAACGGCGGATGTTCATCTTTTCTTTAATGACAATTGCTAAATATTCAACGTTGCTGGAACCTACAGCATACATTTTGCAAATGAAGATAGTAACGAGGTCTCGTCGCTGCTGGTCAGCATATTGAAAATATTTTGGAATGATCGCAAGAATGCAGAAAGAGTCCCTACGGTGTAAATTAAAAAATCTCATTTGATCACAGCCGATCGGTCAATGAAAATGAGTACTGTTCTATAATAAAACCGTATCAGGATTCACTAACGGCATCTTTACTACTACGCTTTTCAAATGAAAATACTCCAGCTTTTTCGCTGTCTAGATTGCACCCATTGTACTCGATTAAAGCTAAATCCAGAATTGCAGTGGACGACGATAAAGCGATCGGCGGTAACCGTTGTTAAAATTAAAACTCACAAAGGCATATGGAATGGGCCATAATTGCGGCGGCAGATTGATCTTAATTTATTTATATTTTTACCGCCCAGCGGGGACGGCACAATGTTGATTGAACGTTGATTGTAGTAATTTTTATTATTTTCATAAGTTTGCCAATGTTTTCATCCATTTTTTCTTGCAGAAAATCTACATACATACATGCACGTACGGAAAAAATATTTAATTTTAATGAAAATTTTTAAATCAAAATGACAACTGACGGAAGCGGTCGTGCGCCGCAATTGTGTTTACTCTGACGGATTTCACTGCGGCAACTATTCAGCTGTTCACTTACCGCCAACCGCTTTACCGTCATCCTTTGTAATTCTGGATAGAAATTAAATGTTCCAGTGAAAAGGTACAAAATAACGCGAAGCATTTTCAACTGATTTATGATCTTGTTATGGGTACGTTGGTACAATTTATGGAAGAAACAGAAAAAGAACTTGTCCGAAGAAGATTTGAAGGATGTTGAAGCGATAAATAGGTGTATTTCCATTTTGAGCGCTTTTCCATGCACAACAGCGACTGTATTACACTTCCTAGAGTAAAAACCTAGCTCAGGAACACAACAGGTGAAGAAAGGCTTTCTGGATTATGATTCATGAGCGACCATAGAAAACTTGTTACCGAAAACCCCGAGATGATTCAGAAAATCCGAGACGTTTGTTATTAGCGTAAAAATATATAAAAAAAAATTATCAAGTGTGTTTATTTCGTTTGCCAACCCTCTTAGATAAGATCCTGGCTACGCCCTTGAACAACACACTCAGAATTTTGAATTGACACTCAAAATCTTGGCGTAAAGTTGAAACTCTTATTTTCGGTAGGTTGGAGCTTATTTTAGGCCTTAACTTTATATGTACAAGGTCAAAATAATAGGAGTGCGACATTTGAAAAATTTTATTTTGTTGGTTTAATATGCATTAACTTTTTATAAAACTATATAAGTTCGTTATATATGTAGCAACAACCAAATAAATCCAAATTTTTGAAAAATCATATAACGTTTATGTGGTGAAATTAAGAACAGGTGTCGTAATAAAGCAGCTATCTCGCTTTATTCTCTGTATTTTCTTGACATTCGGCTATCGTATAGAAATTTTTCAAGGCAAATTTTCAAATTAGATAGTGTCAAATCTTTCTTTTTGCTCTTATCACTACACCTGGTATAATTTCACCATGGGAACTTTCTTAAACTGTACAGTAAAAAGTAGAAGGAAATAACTTAGTTGTAGTTGACATGTTTCACATAATTTTTATATGCGCAAGAAATTAATAGAACAACAAAAGCAATCGTTTTATGGGTATATTGCCGAGTCGTCACGCCCCTGTTACGGTAATATGATAGTTTTTTTACATAGAACAACCCTAGTGGGTGAGAGCATTGTAAATCCGACCGTTCTTTTCCCGCATGCATTTTTTGACCATACTAATGGTCGGTTTCACACTGGAATATTTCTGCCACCAGAACAACTCTGTTTGTAGGTAAAAGAGGCAGTGCGGCGAGGTAAAGTTTCTCAAAAAGTTGTTCCAGCTTCTACCCCGCATAAAAGTAGCAATTCTGCCACAGCGCACTAATACATGCGCAACTACCAAAATGCTGGTACGTAAATTTCAAGCGCAAAGTTGCGAATACATTGAAACGTCTTAAACGTATACATATTTTGTTCTCCTGTGCTGCTACTTTTCATCTAGCGTGAACCGTGATAATAATTGTTCTGTCATTCTAGTGTGGAACAGCCCAATGAACATACATACGAGTCGGGACTATTCACGTCAACCGCTCCTGAGCTCTATCCAAAATTCTAAGCGCACGGTTACCCACGAACGTATACGTAGCGTAGAAGTGCGTAGAATATGTTTTCAATTATAATTGTTATAAGGCCATAAAATAACAAAATCACATAACTTAAGGACGAGCACACCTATAAAAAAGGCGTGAGTACTGGGTACTAATGAAATTTGATGTGTAAACATATGCGAAGGGCAAAGCATAAAATTACGTTAACATATAAATATAATCTCAATGAAAGCTCGTTAACTGTCAAATTGGTTGTGCTCGAGGAAAAGTTAAACTTCTTCTCTATGCCACCGTGGTCACTTTTTTCTGCTACATATATTATGCTATTTAAATATATTTTAACGGAATATTTTATTAAAAATACCTTTACAAACCTCTTGTCCTTACTAGCGTCAATTTTTTTTACTTTTACATTTGACATTAGCCGTGTTTTATTTGTCCAGAAATTTAAGCTATTAGTTTATTTTGTACGGAGGACTTACCCAACATAATTATATTGGCTTATGAAAAGCTATCTTGGCTTGTATATTGAACAAGAGGCATTGCCATTCAGCATCAGAAATTTTCTTCTTCAGCCAATCAGAAAGAGGCAAAAACTCACATTGACACTATTTGCAGTCAAACAACTGTCAAAATTAGGCTAACATAGGAAATAAGCTAATTTCGTTTTATTTGACCAAGATTTAGCTACTTGCTTGTGATGGTTGAATAAAACATGCCTATTATAGTTTGAGCATTTCTCTTTGTATATATTCCTAAATTAAGTTTTTCCTTTCGGAATATAAAATGAGAGCGGTTTTTGGAGAGTTCTGTAGAGATTGAAGTTAGTGAAGTGAGTAGCTTCCTCCTTGCCGCTGCATTGAGCGCGTTGTTGGTCGAGATCTACACGTCATACGCGAGTATATAAATAATAAGTTTATTGGATATTTTGTCCTCTATAACCTTGCCATTTAAACTTGCCATTTATTTCAAATAAAAATTGCTCAAAATTCGTAAAAACCGCGCCACTTACCTAATTTGGGGCATTTTTTGCATATTCTTCTTCTTCTTCTTATTTGGCGCTGTAACCGGCTAAGCGATTTTGGCCGAGTTCAGCAAAGCACGCCAGTCGTTTCTCTTCTGTGCCAACTGACGCCAATTGGAAACGCCAAGTGAAGCCAAGTCCTTCTCCACCTGACCTTTTCATCGAATTCGGGGCCTCTTCCTCTGCTACCACCGGCGGGTACCGAGTTGAATACTTTCAGAGCTGAAGCGTCGGTGTCCATTCGAACGACATGACCAAGCCAGCGGAGCCGCTGTATTATAATTCGCTGCACTATGTCATTGTCGTTGTAAAGCTCATACAGCTCATCGTTTGCGGCTGCGGTCGCCAACGCGTAAAGGCCCGTAAATCCTCCGCAAAATCTTTCTCTCGAACACTCCAAGAGCCGCCTCATCGGATGTTTTCATTGACCATGCCTCCGCGCCATACACCAGCACAGGCATGAGGAGTGACTTACAGAGTGTGATCTTTGTACGACGAGAGAGGACTTTACTCCTGAATTGACTACTCAGTCCAAAGAGTGATTCTGCGTTGGACATTATTATCGATGTTCTCTACTTTCTCGAAATTGTAACTGTCAACAGTGACGTGGGTGCCAAGGCGCGTATGTGCTGACTGTTTGTTTGATGACAGGAGATACTTCGTCTGAATATTATTACCAAAACCAGTTTTTCATTTATATTTTTTCTGAAGCTCTTGTATTCTCGAGATAGTGGAAAAAACGAGAATTTCATGAAAAAATTGGGTTTAGTGACCTCGCTGGTAGGAGTTAGGTTTACACAGCAATGGACACAGCATTCAATTCTGAAGGAAACCCATCATTGACAATGATTATACCATAAAATTCCTCTACCTGCAGACTTCTTGAGAAAGAAACTCAAAGTTTACGTGTATTTTATATGGGACATCTTTTCACGCCTTGGGCGAGTACTTACTGTTAATATTAAGGGTTCAAATTTTCAGGAAACCTTTTTTTTTAGGTGTTTTCCACAAAATTTTGAAGTAGGAGTGAAAAAAAGTTGTAAACAAATCGGCCTAATGTATACACATTAAAAAAAAAGATAAACATTCTAAAAATAGAATTACATATTAACGAAAACCAACAAAGCGAACAACCACATGATCAAGTTTAAATATCACTGTAATAGCTGCGCTTGATTGTAGTTGGCTCACATGAAAGAAGTGGAAAATCAACAAAAGTTTATAAGGCGAACTTAGCACAGTGCGTTGGCAACTGGCTGAGTCAGCTGGGGTCCTTTGATCGAATCCCACTGGAAGAAGTCTGATGAGGAAATGTGGTGATTTCCGAAATAGCTATCACTTCTAAATTTTTTTTTTTAATATTGTTACTTTTCCACAATAATTTTTCATTAAAAAACAGCCTCAAGCTCATTAAAAATTTCTGAATATGTTTTCAAGTAGTTAAGCAAACTAGTTTAAGCAACGACAGCATGTTTTTGGAGGTCGGTTTCTCGCAAATAAATTTTTTCTTGCAAATAAATGCGATAAATGCGATAACTGCGTCTGCACCGCTCAGGGGCGTATCGGCACTGCTTGAGCGTGGCTCGGAACTTTCTATAGAAAAAGTAACCACTATTTCGTTTATTTCGTAAATTAAAATTAAAATTAAAACTGTATGTGTGGTTAAAATTGAATAAATATTGATGGATTTTTTTAATATACACACTTCATTTCAAATTTCGTCACAGTTCGGTACGCTACAATTTGATTCCAATTTCCTCAAAATAAATTAGTTTCTCTTCTTAGTTGCGTTTTTCCAAAATTATCTCTATGTGAATTTAATTTTCATTTGCAAAGCAGGGGTTTGCGCTGTTCACTCCTCGTTATGCAGTTTCTCTATCTAAGTAAAGTATTTTACTATTCACTCTTGCATACATATTTATAATGCTGAATATATGTACATACATATGTACATACATCCATATCGATGTTCATAACATAGTCTTTGTTCTGTGCTTTCAACATTTATTTTAAACACATTTACAAAAGCAACAAAAAATACTCCTAGAATCCGTCTGGCGTGCATGTGAAACAAAAACTAATTTAGTCTGGTCATTGACTGCCATGACCTTCTCTGTCAGTCGGTAGATTTCTTTAATGTCGCCTACTTGTCTCTAATCGCGTGGAAGTGGAAATAAATTTCCAAAGAATATGTAAGAACGCGTGTATTTGTTGATGTCCACATAAATATGTTTGGCATGTAAAAAGTATGAAAATTCGTATGTGCTTTAAAATTTGTGGTCCGGAAGATTAACCAACCTGCTGAGTGGATAAACGCCCAAAACAAACCCAATTATAGTTGCACTGAAAAAAGGAGGAGGTTTATGGTGGAGAAAAATAGAGAAACTAATTATTATATGATCGATTTTGAAGAAGTTTTAGTTAAAATATTATTTATTTTCAAATTACAACTTTTGTTCTTAGTATGATGTGCGTGACAATCACTTTACGTCACTCATACGCAACGTAGCACTAAAAGCTTTGCACACTCATATGAACGGGCAGAGGGACTTTGATCAGAATAGCCTTAATAATTAAATTTACTTATGCCACACAAACTAAGTCCAGAGACATTTATAGCATCTATATCTATGAATTTAGCAATAGAGGATAAGCATTGTGAACTTCGGTGAAAAGTTGAGTGCTTTTAACACATTAACACCATAAAATGCTATCTAAGTGTTAATTGACTCGATTATAGAGGTTGCGATATCAATAACAGTAACAGCGATAAAAATAAAGACAAGAAAGAAAACATCAAACAAATAATGAACATAAAGCTAACACAATTAAAAAGGGCGAATTTATTTGAAATGTTAAAAATAGCACATCCCAAGTGTGAATGTGTGTTACTTTCTGTAAAAACCTCGAAACTAATCGAATATTTACAGCCCTTAAAAATAGGTAGTAAAGCGATTGGCAAGGGGTTTTTTCTGTTTGAAAGAAAATACAGTAATAAGTTGACTACCCAGCAAGACAATTACCTAGCTCAGAGCTAGGACATATCGTCTCATCAGATTTCGGAAATTCGACAGTATTGAAACCAACCTAACAAAATGGTTTACAAAAACAAAAAGTTTTTCCATAAGATGGAGAGCAAATCAGGAAGAGTATAAAGAAGGAAACAAATAAAGACAACTACCTTTGATTAATATAAAAAAAAATTATCTCGAAACTATTATTACATCTCTAATTAGTTTTGTGTGATTGCATTTTCCCACAAAATTTAGATTTTGAAATACTTTGTTATATATATTATTAAATGAGCGATACGTGTGCATGTTTTATGATAAATAAGTTTAATTTTTCAGAAGCAAATAGGGATAAGCAAAACTTATATCTGAATAGTTAGTTGTATAGGATCTGTAAGTTATAGTGTGCCCATCTAAATGATTTTCTTGATTTGACGTCACTTGATTTCATTTATTTAAAATCTATGATTACAAAGACCTTACAGAGTTGATTAAACGGCAGGAAAGTAAATACAAATCACATAATTATTCTTAAAAATTAAAACAAAAGCTAAAGGCAGTGTCGCACGATTGAGCATGTGTCCAAAATTATGTGCAAATTGTATTCCGATGGTCTGAATGCACAAATATTTATCTTTATCCTAATCGCGGAAAACAATTGGTTCAAATTTTTCAATAGAACTTCGCTGTATTGTACCAATCGTGTGACTACAAAAAAAAAA
>NW_023464147.1:0-11734 GCF_013731165.1 Rhagoletis pomonella | reverse complement strand
AAAAATGATAGAAATGTCGAATTTTATATATTTCCGCGAGCTTTTATGACTTTTTGATGGGGTATATGGTTGCCTCAAAAATTGTTTTTCTTTCGCTAATGACCGACTACAAAAAAAAAAACAGTGTATATAATTTTTCTTTATTTCTCAGGTTACTCGTCGTTTTATTTACATAAATGCAACGTAAAATTTAAAGGGTAACAATCCTGTTACGGCAAGCCGTGGAACTTTTGCGCGTAATTAAATTAATTAAAGCCACAGCTGGCGGCCGACGACTGCTCTTTGGTTGCTGCACCTTTGAGGCTTTAATGCCACAAATTTTTGTAAGGGATGTATTTATGTCTTTAAATTTTTAAAGTTATTTATTTATGTAATATGTGTGCACTTGTATGATTCTTGTGCCACATAACCGTTAAATTCGCGAAACTGCAACATAAGTGCAGAACACCACTTTACGCTAACCGCCAGCCGCGAGCCGTTATTCGCCAATGCAGCATCAAGGTGTGCTGTTCAACCAAAATCCGCACAAAATCAGCATAAAATCAACCGCAATATGAAATGTCAACACGACAACCAGCGACAGCAGTGACAGTAGCAATCAGGCAACCAACAGTTAACCGACAACGACAAGTACAGCATGGAAAAACAAAAAATCACAGATTCACCAACTGGCCAAATTGTTAATAGCCAACAACCAAAAGCCAGCAGTCGGCAGTCAGCAGTCAGCAGCCAACAGTCACAGGTGTTGACAGTGAAAGCGTAGGAAGATACATGGAAAAAGTAAGTACACAGCATTGTTTACTTTAAATTTAAGTGAGCACCGTGAAATCCGCTTTAACGAAAATAAGAAAACGTTATTTGGTAAGCTTTTAGCATTAATTTGCTTCGATAGAAAATTTTGCTTATAGGAAACTTAAGGTTAGTACTTTAATTTCGGAATGAGGAAATCGAATCAACCAAGTAAAAAGCTCACTGAAATAATGCTTTAATAACGGCAGTGTAACACAATGAAAGGTGGAAGCCTTAGACCTTCTGTCGAACTGAAAGACAGAGTGATTTTGTGAGCAACCATACACCTTTCTTGAATTGTATAAATAAATTGATAATCCAAAAACTATGGTTAAACTACTTCCCCTCCTAAGTCGGTTTGTCCATCGATCGTTGTCGTCAAGCTCTACTAACGGTTGGCCCATGAAACGTGCCGTTTGGACGGGGTTGGACCAGAGGGTGAGGGGTGTTAGCTGACCAAGCTGATATTTCACTTGAAACCGCTACATATTTTCATCCATAGTACGGCCGCAAAGAGCGCTCTCAGGCTCAGGGAAGCCAATGCGTGGAAGGCAACCAATTTCGGGAGTGCAGCAATACTGAATGAAATAAAAGTGGCCGGCTCAATGGAATGAAAGCTGACTGAGAAGCCAGCGCTGATTACATTATGCCTGTATAGGACTTAAACACGAAGGTACCCATTAGGTCCCCGACCAGAGCAGAATGGGTTGCAGTTGCTTTGACAGTAGCAAAGAGAGTATATCCATCTACACTGATGGTTCAAAATGGAACAAGGAACCAGGGCCGGTGTCTACTCGAGTGCAATATCTTCCAAGCGCATATCTACGCTATAGAGAGGGTGGTTAGTTTTTTACTTAGTAGAAGACTTCCAGAAGATAAAACCACTATTTTTGTCGACAGTCAAGCAGCACTGAAAGCAATAGGATCTAAAATATTGAAATCGGGAATTGTATGGCAATGTCGCACCACGCCGGCGTCACTGAGCCGTATCAACGTCTCTCTATGCTGAGTCCCCGGATATAGCGATATTGGCGGGTAGCTCCGTACAACCACCGTTTAGTGATCACGTTAGTAAAATTGTTAAATATACCGTGGCCGCGACGAATGACTTGTGGAACAAACGGGAAGACTGTGAGTCGACAAGATTATTTTGGTCGCAACACCGTAGGAAAAAGACAAGGGACATACTGAAACTCAATAGATCTGCAGTAAGAGTCCTTACCGGCGTCATCACAGTACAATGTGCTATAGCACCAATGCTCCAACGGTGGCGAATACCAACAAGTACTCTCTGCAGAGACCGCCATGATGAGAATGAGTCAACTTACCACTCTCTGTGTCGATGTTCAGGTCTACAGACGAAGCGCCTCAAGCACTTAGCTTTACGCCACTTCAGAAGTCTGCGCGAGATAGCGGAGGTAGAACTGTTGGATCTCCTCGGCTTCATAAGGGATATAAATTTGTTCAGTAGGATAAGTTGAAGCTATTCAATGGGCAATTCTGTCTCCGAGTGAAAGTATGGAATATTCCACACACGCCCACCTAACCTAACCTAACTTAGCTGACTAGGCTTGAGTGAGCATGTGAAGAGTTGGTTGGTGTGGTGAGGGCAATCTCCACAAGCTACCCACACATTTGGAATGTCGGAATCGAATCTGGATATGCAGGAGCTCAGACAGCTATATTATCCAGGCCGTAACTGTGCCAGAGCGACGCAGGTCTCAATTCTGTTATGCTTTCTCTCCGATAACTGCAGTCCACGCTCCAATTAATTTAATAATGATCTGTTTCGCCGAATTTCTGTTATATGATTTTACTATCGCTTGACGACCAACTGCCCTATGGGAGCCACAAACACACAGTGAGTAGCATATTTCTAGAAGAGTTTGTAAATGGAACGCCTATAAGTATGCAACAATTTAGACATAAAAGCAATTTTCTGGCGATTATATCATTTGTTTATTTAAGATATGGTTGTAAATATATCTCAAACAGCATATGATATAATTTATTGAAGTTCATCGCTAATATTATTATGTTTTCCTTGATGAGCAGGACCCCTCCGGACCGTGTCCTAACAGATAGTTCGTATGATTTACAACTTGTTTTAAACATCCTGCCACAACCTTATAGATTGCTCAAATAGCTTAAAATCCCATCAGTCAAGCGGGAATCGAGAGTTCAGGTATACCTACGACAAATTGGAGAGTGACCAATACATGGAAAACGGATCAAACAACAATGCAGGTCGCTTTTCAAGAACGAAAGCTAGGACATTAAGGCGATGAGCGACCACCCACCCAGTGACTATGACGACATCCTAATGCACTCACATATAATAAATTTTTACACAATACTGATGGTGTCCTTCACAACATCTCGGGGGAGTTGGGTTGATAAGAGCTATCCTTCGAGTGCTTTCATGTTCTCACCTCCGAAACCCTTCCTGGCGAAGCTTAGCAGAAAGTGATTGGTTAGTAATCAACATCGAGAAAACTTTGTATGCTTCTATTAACACAACACACAATCTCTACGAAATTAATAGCCAACGAGAGACCACTAACTAATCGACGTGAGACCTTCTTTATACTACCGCTAGTTTAATTGTCTGCTGCAGTGGGCTTAGCGCCTGCCAAATTGCGAAATCATTTCAGCTTATGCTGACGTAAAAGGGCCACAATTACTTACACACAAAATTAGAATGGATAAAGCAATATATGCACAACTACACACATACTTTTACTATCAAAAATAAACTAAATTCTGCGAATTTATATTACGGTTCCTTTCTCGCAAACTTTGCACAATTCAACGGAATGGAATTTAAGCCACAGCAGGCTTTTGGCCGGCATGAGAGCTTAATTAAATCCAATGGCAATAAAATAACAATTGAGTGCAACGCTTTGGTAACCCTAAACTAAATAGGCGAACAAATGGGCTGAATCAAATCAGGCCAATAACAAAAAAGCAACACCAACAGCAGCAGCAACAAAAACGGAAAGTACTCGTATTAAAGAGTGAAGATTAGTGAACTCTACACGTTTGTGGCTAAACGAAAAAGCTGCAACTAGGGACTAAACCCCAACCTACTACAATTGTTAACTAATGGCAATGGACAATCGAACCTGACAATGATGACGACGACGACGACAATAAGAAGACGGACCAAACGCTTGGCAATTTAGGGTAAAAGGTAGAGCGATTCAAAGAGAGAGGTGTGTGTGGTGAGAGGAAACAGGAAGGGATTCCAAATAGCTTTACACAAATGACCGCCGCAACAAAACGATAACCACAGCAGCAGCAGCAGCAGCAACAACAAAAGCACTACTACAAACAACAAAGACTGTAGTATTTAAAGAGCGTTAAACAGCAACAACGAACGAAGCTGTTCAAGTAGTTGGATGGTTATAAGTGAAGTGGAAGAATGACCGAAAGCCTTTGGCTTGGGGCCCAAAATGAACGCAAATGGTTGTGCGGTGGGGCAGAATAAGCGGACGAGTGGATAATGTTGAAAGGAAAGGTGTGAGGGGAATATGTGAGGCCACAAATGAGAACCAAAGCACGCAGGCACACAACAAATGCAAACACGAAAAAACTGCATACAAATACAATATTTACAATACATCAAAAAGTGTAATGACAATGATGATTACTGTCATGACGATGATGATGGTGATGATGATGGCGAATTGTAACTTGTATGGACAACATATAAACGACTGAGTTTATTGTGTCCACTGATTGTGTCTATCTATGGACTTAGGGGAATGCGGTGGCAGCATGCCTAGCCCGTTTCAAGTTGCAGTTGCTTATAGAACTCGTTGTTGTGTGTTGAAGAAAAACCAGTTTTCCAAATCAAGTATGTAAGTATTATCGCATACGACGGTGTACGTGCACGACTTAATTGGAAGATGGCGTCGACTAAGCTGCGGGCGATGGCGATGACGATGCGATCTGCAACGATGACGACTACAATTAACGATTACCGCAGCGCTGACGACGCTATTGTACAGTGGTGGAGAATCGGAGGGAAAATTATAAAAATACGAAAGTGAAATTGTTTTTTTTTTTATTGACTTCGTAACTATATAGGAAATATATATAGGCGTCAAAAGATTGCATAATCCTTTGAACTTGTTTAGCGCATAGGGTAAAAAAACACACCCGTGAGCTAATATGAAGTTCTTCAAATGTTGTATGATAATGAATCTTTATTATACAAAAGAGTTATACCCTACCTAGCTTTATAAGATCCCTGCTTATTCTAGAACATTCAAAATGTATGATACGTTTTCCTTATAGTGTTTACGCCTGAACAGGCAACGCCAAATCTCCGAGTGTATTTATTTCATTAATATGTAGGAACAAAAGCTATTCAGAAAATTACTCTTTGCCAAGTCCTTCGATTCGTTGCTAAGATATTTAATCCATTTGCTAGTATCGTTTGGAGAGACCCTCAATTTTACTTGCAGGTATTAGAAAGATTGGAAAACTCCCATCTCCGTTTTGCAACATTATTTCTCAAGGAAAGTTTTGGATCAAAAATTACTTCCAGAAATGATGTCTCTTTCTTTAGCTTAATATCTATGTATATAGTTTGGCTTGTAAAACAATACATTTATAGTGTTTGCATGTAGACATCTTTGCTTTAATTAAGCGAGATACCGTCTACTATCAATCTAATAATAATAATAATAATAATAATAATAATAACAGATTGGCGCTTACACAATATATCAATATACATTTCTATATCTCTGTCAAGTTAACTTGTAGAGAAGTCTGCCTTGCAAACGTGCGAAAGCAGCTCTACCCATAGAAATATGAAGTAGTTATTCATTTCCAAGTCTCTCTTCCTCTCAAAGACTTCTGATATGAAATATTTTATTCAACAGACCATTTCCTTACTCGTTTAATAATTCAATGCAATTTCACCCACTTAAATACTTAAATTCATCACACTGTATGTAGACAACCATACTTTTGCTGTCATCTACGAAAAATCGCTTGTGAATAAAAACAGGAGCAAGTTGTTCTGGTTTGTTGTACAATAGTTGTTGTATAGGGTGATTCAATAAGACCGCAGATGTTCGCAATAGGGCTATTATTTCATTCGCTGTGTTACAAGTGGCACCGTTTTGTTGAAACCACATATTGTCCAAGGCCATGTATTAAATCACGCCACGATAACGTCCGTTCACCGTAACAGCGTTACCGGCATCATTTTCGAAGAAGTACGGTTCGGTGACTTCCGGTTAACGTAGCCGTATAGACCAAAATGTGTTTCATCGCTTATGATGGTTTTTTTGTTTCAATCGGCATCAACGCTTGAATCACCTTTACGCGTTGTTCAACTGAGTATCGCTCCATGACTAATTTTGACAAAGCCTGTAGTACCAATTCTTTGAAAAAATATAAAAAACATTAACATGTCAGAAATATTTGCTATCAAAGATAGATCTACATCACTCTTGTATCACCCTATGATTGTTTAATATCTATCGCCATTGTTTTTGTTATTCATGTGGTCGTTGTTATTGTTTCTGTTGCAATTGAGTGTAAGTGGAAACAATTGTTACAAGAATCAACGAGCAAAGGGAGGCACCAACGAGGACCGAATAGCCGGTAACAAATAATACATGAAAAACCAAAACAAAAGAGAGTGCTGCTAGTATGTAGTAGCTGAAGAGCAATTCAGAGCAGCACAAGCGCAACCCATACATAATGGATAATGGTGAATACGGACGCGGACGCGATATCGTGTGGGATTGTGGGAGAGTACAGCAGTTTGCCAATGAATAAAATTGAAAGCAAAAGCAAAGGCCAAAGCCAACTTCGTATATACATAATTGGCAAATGGCATGGCATGGTATAAAAAAAAAAACAAGTAGGGGGACAGCAGTGATCAGAACAACAACAGCAAATATAGCGATATGCTATATGGCAAGTAAAATAAGGATTTGAGAATTCCGCCGCACGTTGATAACAAAAGCGCACCTCCAACCACGATGATATGAGCGCAGCATGAAAACAGAGCAGGCCAATGTTGAGTGGAAAAGTGGTCAAGAACAAATGTAAATAAACCCTCGAAAATCAAGCGGTTAAAAGCAAATACCTGTAAGGGTGCATGGCGCATATTCTGTTGAGGTGTGTCTATACGGTTGGTGGTTTGCTGAATGAAAAGGGACAATAAAAGCATTCAGAAGGCAAAAAGTAAAAGCACGCACGCCAATGCATATACTAAAGGTATCTGTAAGCGCAAGCATACAAAGCTGCAGCGCACACACGCGTGAGACAAGCGCTATAGGGGAATCCACCGGGGAGTGAGTGTCAGTGGCTGCAACTTACAGGCAGGAATAAAATTTGTGGCTAACAATTTCGGTGAACATGTTTTTCCGACATGTACAAACCTCGCAGGCAGTCACGTCAGACAATCGTTGCACACGACATTGGCTAACGGGAGTTTTATAATGTTCTTCACTGCTGGGGCTGTAAATCATCAAAAAATCAAGCCGAATTTCGAGTGAAGGGAACTTGTCGAAACAAATGCGCTCGCCATGCATTGTTTAAGAGTATCAGCGAGCAGGAACCACAAGAGAAAAATAAAGGAAAACATAACGAGACATTTAAACAATGCGAACGTGAGACGCCAACACAAGGAATAGACTAGCTGGCTGCTAGCACTGCCAAGGTGAAAAGGGTAAGAAGTATGCAGTTAAATAAAAAACTGCAAAGAAAAAAAAAAAGAAATAGAAAGAAAAAACTTGAAAATTAAAAAACGCCGCCAGCTAAGCTCTGGCGCAGCAGATCAACGCAAAACAGACAGCGCGTAATCAGGATGTGGCAGGACAAATGTTACTCATCGCAAAGAACGCTTGACTTTGGGGCCACTTACAGCTAGAGAAAAAGAAAAGAAAAATAAAAGCATGTCTGACGTGTGGTAAATAAAGCGAAAACAAAGGAATTTCACGCACATTTTTTGGAAAGTTTCAAATTACAGCGCCCGGCGCCCACAGCGGTAAAAGTGGTAGGCGGGTGATGCAAACGGTGGTTGAAAAAAGCATATAGAGGCAATGCGGTACATAGCAGTGCATGACAGTTGGGGGACTGCGTTGCAGTGGCGCAGCGTTGACGTCGCTAGCGGCTACATTCAACCACCACAACAGTTTCGATTCGTTGTCTCTTCCATGCGCTCGCTTTAATGTAACAAAAACAAAAAATAAACTTATTTTTTGGCCAAAATTCAATTTATTTACACCAAAGCCAAAAATTTACTGTTACAAATGAGTGCTATAACTTTACCGTTGTCGGCTGACTGGCTGGCTTTATGGATGGTTGCTCGTTCTGGTTGTTCGTTCTGTTATAACTTTTTTTATTATACTTCCCGCAAGAGGAAATTAAATTATTTCAAGATGGCGTTCGACATTGCGTCGACACCGGAATTACGGAAATTAAGCAAAGAAGGAAACTAAAATTGTATTAAAGTCAATGTGATTGCAAATGCAAGAATCGCCTGTAGCGGCGTGTAGCAGTTATGACCAAGTTTGTGTGCCTATAAAGAGCGCATCTTTTAAGAGCCACATAAATTTATTGGAGGCGAGAAGAAAGTAAATAAATGAAAACAAAGCAATGTTAAGCAGCTGTCCGATGTGAAACTGGTTTTGAGGTGCATATTGTTTGAAACTAAACAAACGGACATGGTAGTAAGGTAGTGAAGAATACATAAAGAGATAGGAAATTTTGTTTACGTAGGGATGCTTGGGTAAGTTATGCAAATATTTATAACAAATGCTTTAAAGGCTTAAGAGCACAGTTTAAAATCATTAATGGGCAATTGTAGCTTAGCAAAGGCCAAATAATTTCAATATTAAAAATACTTCTTAACTTATTCAGCACTACTTGAGTGCACTGGTAGTCACAATAGCATCCAGTTAGCCTGGGTACCCGGCTACAGGGGAATAGAGGGTAATGAGGCGGCGGACTGCCTCGCAAAATAGGTGTCAGTCATCACTGCAGTTGACCCCGAGCCCTTCCTGGGAGTAGGTCCTAAACCTGTTAAACAAGAGCTTAAGCGGGAGAGGAGCACACTGAGGGATGTAAACTTGCATAGTTTGGAGGGAAAGCGTCAGACAACGAGTTTACTGGGAGGATATAGCAAGAGGAGATACCAAAGTTTAATTAACTCCCGAAAAGAGAAACTTAGAATACTAACAAGTATCCTTACAAGACACTGCAGACTAAGAGAACAACTATGCAATGAATATTCCGGTTCTGCGAGTCGAACAGCGAGACATCATTACATATTCTCATCGAGCGGGAAGCAGTCTGCAGAAGATCCACGATAGAAGGAATATTGTGAAGAGTAGAGAGAACAATAGATCACAGGGGCGTGGTGCACACTCCATTTTAAAATCTATCTAAATATCTATTCATGTGATGACCGCTTACCGGTGTGGGCTGAGTATACGACTGACTTCAGCAGCTTGCTTCTTTTTGCCATGACCAAAGGTTTCAGACTGGTTGGTTGTCGCTTTTTGCCCGACGGCTACCTGGCATAAAAAGCTTGGCATACGTACATGCTGTAGTAAGATAGTTTTGCTATGGTTGGAAATATCAACGAAAACTTTTCCCAAGAGCGCTGGATTTTGCAGTTTCAACAAAAATGCTAGTGTCTTTTTTGTAGCTGAGGAAAAGTATAAGACATCATAAAGAAATCCAGCCCTAGTTTAGAGTAAGATTTTATTAGGTGATGGCCGTCGTTTGTAAAGCGACTTACTTATTTACACATGCTAATTGAAGGTATTTTGTGATTAGGCGGAGCAATGCGTACCTTCTTCCTTCAGATCAATGGTTATGATAAGAAAATATTGTCGAATTTTAGATCTGTGCAGTAGAACCAAAGGTCTCTAACACCTGGTATTGATTTACAATCAAGAACGAAACTATGAAAGAAAATATCGTGACCCGACTAACTACGCTGGTGGGCGAATACCAAAATATAGGGCGATTCAATAAGACCGTAGATGTTCGCAATAGGATTACTGTTTCATGCGCATTTTGGCACCGTTCCTCTGAAATCATATATTGTCCAATGCCGTGTAATGTAATTAAGTCCGTTCACCGTAACAACGTTCGTAAAAGTACGGTCCGATGACTCCACCAACCCAAAATCCACACCAAACAGTGATTCGTTGCGGATGCATAGTTTTTTCTTGCAGGGGGTGCAGTTTTCTTTGTTAACGTATCCGTTTAGGTGAAAATGTCTTTCCCAATTGTGGTATTGCTCAACGTCATTTTATACAACCGTATCGGTTTCACGGGGATGTCAAGTTCCGACATCGCGGCGTATAGGCAACCCCCTTTAGGGCTGTAGAAAGTGGCTTTGTCGACAAAGATATGATGGGTGTCGACCCTTTTTTTTTCGCAGGTCTTTTCCAAGAATCGGCGCATTGTGAATACCTAGTCTATGGTGGATTTTCCAGGTCTAAGCCACACTGATGAGGCCCAATCCATTCGTTAACGATGGGATTCAGTTTTTCACACAATACGCTGCGTTTTTCAACAGAGCATCGCCCTATTACGGACCTTTCCGAAGCCTGTAGTAGCAATTGTTTGAAAAAATAAAAGTGAAAATCATTACATATCACAAATAATTGCTGCCAAAGAACTGTATCATCATTTTACACCCTATATGTGGCTGCTCTCACGCCATCCCAGCTGATTTTTATGTAAAACAAGCCGTCAATCCCAATACAAAACCTCTTTTTCCATATAAACCAGCACTTTTTAGGTTGGCTCCCTCAAAATTCGAGAAAAAGCGGGCATTGCACCATTAACATCTTTGGAGAAAAAATCATCAATATAAAAAGCAGTGGACGTATATTAAATTTTTTTTTGTAAGCCAATTAAATACACAAGTTCCGATTCGAGTATAATTAATGAAGCTATACAGTATTTAATGCATCATTAAAGTTTTCAGTTGACTAATCCTGCTGCAATTATAGTTCAAGCGCTCTAGCGATACAACATTTATAGTAAATACGCCTTAGTTTACATTAATAATATGAATGTTTCAGCACTGATAATATGCAATAATGTATGATATAGCCTCTACTTTGCAATAAAGCAAAGCAAATCATAAATAATAATGAAGTTGGGTGCATGTGATCGCAAGTACTTACCCATTTTTGAGCGTATGCTAATTTCTATGCGTGTTCACTGTTAATTTATTCTGTGAATTTCAGAGTATTTGGGGGTCTGGACAGCAGCTGTGCAGCAACAATGGCAATATTTATATATGTACGATAGTATTTCGATTTAAAACACATACACATGTAAATTTAAGCTCTTTCAACAAACACGCGGGCTATGTGTGCAGGTATTCACCTCACATGTATGTACATATTGGGTTTTATAAAAACACGTAAACACAAGCACAAGCACTCTAATTTACATACATATGCATGTAAATATATTTTTATAAGTTATATGTACGGGAACTGTACACCATGCAAATGCACGCCTCTGAGGTGTTAAAGCCACAAAAACTTCAATAATACGAAGCGCAGACCATCAGAATTGAATTGCGGCATGGAAAGGTAAAACACACAGACCAATTCAGCATTTGTTCGTGTGTGTGTGTGTGTGTGTGTGTGTGTGTGTGTGCGCGACAGCTGGTTAGCTCGAACGCAAATCAAGCGCGAGAGCACGCTGTGCGCCGTTCTCCGCTTCAAGCCAAGTTAATTTGTTCAGTTGAGTTGACTATTATGCAGCGAATCGGCCAGAATGTTAGCAACGACGAACGGGCAAACTTAAGGCGGTCGACCATCGGCGTTGGCTTAAGCGAAGTTGGTTGATCGTGAGAGGGAGGGGGCGGGGGTGGACGACGTTGTAGTGTGGCTTACAGACTGTTTGATTGTTTGTACGTAAGCGCGGCGTGTTGGAG
>NW_023464146.1:0-11735 GCF_013731165.1 Rhagoletis pomonella | reverse complement strand
CGTTATATGAAAAGCGGCCGCAATTTTGTCCGATTTCAATAATTTTCAACATTCTGCTTTTATGTGGCAAGCACAATAACCATACCGAGTTTGGTACAAATTGATAGAACGGTTACTGATATACATATATGTGATCATAAGAATTGTTGCAAGCATCAATTTGGAATAAATTAGCTTTAATATTTACTGATTTATCGAAGATTTTGTATTTCTCTAAATTACCTTTATATGGGATGTGGTTATTGTCCGATTTTTTAAATTTTCGGCTATTTCATATGTTATACCAAGGCCAACAACTGTGCCGAGTTTGGAAGAAATTGGTGCAGCGGTTACCAAGATATATACATGTAACCATAAGTAGGCGTGGCTACGCCCATTTTCCAAAAATTTATAATATTATTATTTTTCGTCTGAAAATTATTGTAAATATCAATTTTGAGTGAATTATCTTCAGTAGTTACTAAAATATCGCAGTTTTCGTATTTCTGGAAATTACCGTTATATGGGAAGTGGGCGTGGTTACAGTGCGATTTCGCCCATTTATCAATACCAACCTACCTTGGATTAACGGAAACCTACATACCAAATTTCGTTGAGATATCTCAATTTTTGCTCGAGTTATCGTGTACACGGACGGACGGACAGACAGACATGGCTTAATCGATTTCTCTATTCATTCTGAGCATTTATGTATACATTTGTCTATATCTATCTCGATTCGTTGTGGCGTTACATACAACCTTTATGTGAACAAAATTAATATACCCTTGTGCACAAGTGCGCTCGGGTATAAAAATTGCACGCACATTGACAAACATGAACAAATGTACAACAAACTCATAATTTTTGACAATCAGTACAGTTCGCATTTATATCAACGAGCGCTTATTAGATTTGTTTTCGTTTGTAGCCCTGCAGCAAGTCAAACTGGTTCAGAACTTGCGCTGAGCTAGCCTGAAAAGGGACGGTACTGGTTCTTCATCTATCGCAAATCAATGCTTTCAACTGTCTTTTTTAACATGGCGATGTCCTACGAAGTGACAATTGTCGCCCTCTGCAGAACTTTTTAACTTGTTCTGAGCTGACTTAGGTTAGATGGTTCTAAGACAGTTCATATAACAACAGTTCCTAGCAACACCTCCGAGCTAGAAAAAATGTGGTTAGTGTTGAGCTGGTTCTAAGAAATATAGTATAGAGCCTTTTCTTTAAATAAGCACGCATACAATTTTGTAAATGAAAAATACTTAATTTTATGTTTAAATAGCTATTTGTGTTGGACTAATTTACTTTATGAGGCGATTTGTGCTTTAAAATTAGGAACATAAAGTGTCAGTTATTCCTTCATTTTCTAAAACCGTTATTTTTAAAAATAATTTTTATTTATAATTAAAAATCTAAACCAAGTGAGAAAAACGGTGATATATTAAATGCTTTTTTGTGATAACTCAGCGTTAAATTGTATTAAATGTATTGAAAGATAATACATAAACTCCCGGCATCGAAATAAGAATATATAGAATTTTAAATATTCACAATGGTTTTCATGCTAAATATTTTTCGTAAATTTTTTATGTAAGGATGGCTCATAAGTATTATAACATAAACATATAAATTCACGTTTCTAACTGTGTTGGAAATTTTGTAGAATTCTAGAAACTGTTATAAAAACTTCAATATTTTAAATCATAGTTTATAAGTATGTATATAAGTTCTATAGCCCATTAATTTCTTATAACTCTTTTTACGCACGCTCTTGAAGGTATTCTCTTATTTAAATATTTTCGTTTAAGATGCAAGATTACACTTTACTACACTAAAATTTGATGGGCTACAAAACAGAATACTCGAAATATTTATAAAAAATCTCTGATTAAAAAGTTTGAAATTTGAATACAGTTTTTAGAGTTCTATCAAGTTTGCATCACAGTTAGGAATTTGAGTTCCAATGGTTTATGGAATATAGGACATAGTACCTAAATAAAAACTTAACGAAAAATATTTAAAATGAAAAACATTGGAAATTAAAAAAAAAACATCACTGCATAACTACACATTTCGGGTGCTCGGTGATATATTTAGGTATGTACAGTATCGGTCATATCAATAGCACCCTCATTTCAAAGTGAGATTCTTTACCACTTTCGGTTATTTTAGTTATTTAATCTGATTAAAAGGTAAAAAATTTAGATGAAAAACTGTTAAATTTAATTTTGTTTTATTTAAAGCTGGAAAACCCGGTTTATATGATTTTGTTTTAAGCATGATCAGTTTTTTATTAAATAATAACAAACCAATTTTAATTCGCAATATATTGTGAATATTTAAAATGGTGTAAGCAGAATTTTGCTCTTAAGTGTAGTTTAATTAAATTTTATGGTTATATTTTGCATTCAATTTTATACGTACGTATATATGTATAAAAATTACATTAATGTTACCAATAACCACTTTTTTGGAAATATTTTAGCAGTTGCCCCATAAACTAGAGAATTACATATTAAATAAACGAAAACAGTTTGCTATTAGTTTTAGGGTCTAACAGCCGCACTCAGAGTCGTTTAATGATTACTTAAGGCGTCCCTCAGTAACGATTTGAAAAAATTCCCGCTCAGAGTCAGTTAATGATTCGTTAACGGCATTTAATGAACATTAAAGATAAGTAAACAAAAACCTTTACTTAACTTTTTGAGGAATGCTTTTGAAATTTTTTGTTTGTTTTCAATAAATTTCAACTTCGATAACGTTGGTGTAACAGTGGCAATGGCCCAGTGAGCAGAGGACTTTCGTGCCATTCAAGAGATCCGAGTTCAATCCTTTTAACATTAAGCAATAAAACTTAAAAAAATTGTATTTAAAAAAAAATTAAAATATATTATTTTATTTAACGTTTGGATACTTTTTTGATTCTTCTTTCACTTTAAGTTTCTCAAATTTTTAGTTTTTCCTGTTTTAAAAAAAGTATTTTTTTCATTTCGTTTAGTTTTTAGAAAACTTATTGCTAAATGATAAATATAACAACACTATTAGCACATCTTTCAATTAGTTATTCGAAATACAGAAAAGGGCTTTCAAGATAGTTGCTGAAATATAAAGACTTTTGTCTCTCGGAAGACTGAGGTGAGTTGAAAGACATATGCCAGAATTGGCTTGTTATTGGTCTTGTTTGTCTTTTAGCAAACAATTTAATTAAATTAAAAAAAAAATCCTCTTTAAAGCAATAAAATCTATAAATCAAAAGAAAATTAGATCAAAGAAGCAAAAAAAATTCAATAAATATAGTTCATAAAAATTAAACAAGAAAAAAAAATAAAAATGGAAAAAGAAAAATTTCCTGCCCTAGCACTCGAACTCGGATCTCTCGAATGGCACGCCAGTGCTCTGCTCACTTAGCCATTGCGTATGTTGAGCCGGTGCGCGCAAAACGATATAAATACTTATTTTTATATTTTATTTCAAACTCAACGAAAAAAGTGAGTGATGCCACAAAATTGAAGGGCCGCAACTGGGGACATACCTAAATTTTTATACCCGAGCGCACTTGTGCACAAGGGTATTATAACTTTGTTCACATAACGGTTGTTTGTAACAGGCAAAACGAATCGAGATAGATATAGACAAATGTATACATAAATGATCAGAATGAAAAGAGAAATCGATTAAGCGGTGACTGTCTGTCCGTCCGTCCGTCCGTCCGTCTGTCCGTCCGTCTGTCCGTCCGTCTGTCCGTCCGTCCGTCTGTCCGTCCGTCCGTCTGTCCGTCCGTCTGTGCACACGATAACTCGAGTAAAAATCAAGATATCTTAACGAAACTTGGTACGTGTACTTCTTTCGGGCGTACGACGGATGATATTGAAAATGGGCAAAATCGGACAATAACCACGCCTACCTCCCATATAACGGTAATTTTCAGAAATACAAAAACTGCGATATTTTCGTAACTACTGAAGATAATTCACTCAAAATTGATATTTATAATAAATTTTAGACGAAAAATAAGAATATTAACATTTTTTTAAAAATGGGCGTAGCCACATGTGTATATCTTGATAGCCGCTGCATCAATTTATTCCAAACTTGGCACAGTTGTTGGCCCTGGTACAGCATACCAAATGGCCGAAAATTTTTAAAATCGGACAATAACCACGCCCACATCCCATATAACGGTAATTTCGAGAAATACGAAATCCTCGACAAATCAGTAAATATTAAAGCTAATTTATGCAAAATGATGGTTGCAACAATTCTTTGCCAGGAAATACGTTTATGATAAAATTTTGGAAAATGGGCGTGGCACCGCCCACTTATGATCACGTATATGTATCTCGCTAACCGTTCTAGCAATTTGTACCAAACTCGGTATGGTTATTGTGCTTGCCACATAAAAGTAAACCATTGAAAATTGTTGAAATCGGACTAAAATTACGGCCGCTTTTCATATAACGGTAAATTTCAGAAATGCTTGAAATTTCAATATTTTGAAATTTAAGGACGCTAGTTTACTTAAAATTTATACACGCCGGCTTATCATGTAGCGGTAGCTTTCGGAAAGGTGGAAAACATATATTTAATACTTGCGCCGGGTATTTAATGTTCGGCTCCGCCCGAACTTAGACTTTCTTACTTGTTTATTTCATAATTTTTAACTCTGAGAGGAAGTATTAATTAACAGATTTAACGATCATTAGTTAAGTGCCCATTAGAGCTAATTTAAGTAACGTTTCTGAGTGCGGCTGTAAGAAAATCGAAAAAATACATTTGTGCATCTTATGTCAGCTTTCGCATGACCAGGATGAGTAACATTGATGACAGCGCAGCTAGCAACATATGAGTTTCAACCGTCCAGCTCTGCATCCCTTTTGCAGTAGTTCAGAGACAGTTCTGAAATTTGTTCGGCGGAACTAGCGCTTTGCCAGACTCTTTAAATTTTGCTGCAGGGTACTACATATGTGCGTATACATACAACCATTGAAACATATGTACATACATGAAAACATTGCTGTCCATAAGTACATACATATGCCCATCAGTACATCAACGAAACCCGTTTGCTTCATCATAAATATATCCATACAAACATATGTACATATGTACGAATGGATGTAGTTACGCGAAGCACGCTTGCCTCATTTATACATATATTGCTTGGTAGCGGCAGAGCTGAACTGCGCAATGAGTTCGTTCATACATACATATTAGACTGCATCACTCCCCATTAGGGCTGGGAACTTCATCCGGATTTTTCTACTATCCGGATAAACCGAATATTCGAATACCCCGATACCTAAATGAAAAATCCGGTTACTCTGGAAGCTAAGATAATATTCGGCTATCCGAATATCCGGACTTTTCGTTATCAAAACGATACTTTCATTTCCCAATACTGGCGCTCATAAATGTGTAGCAAGGTACATTGAACAGGTAGTATCAGTAGAGCAGCTGATTTGATTTATTTTCAAATTATTTGGTCTCGAAAATGTCAAGTATTTTTAATTTTTTCTCACGAAAATTATAAGTTGTTAAAATCCATTTGCTTGTGAAACCCTTTTCCATACAAAACAAGCGATTGAATAGCAGCTTTTGGAACGTTCGCCCAACTCGGCAGCACGACCGCTGATTACTGGGCCTTGCAAAGGATGGATCAATGCCTCGAGAAGCAAACAAATTTACTTGTGTAGGAGTCGATAAGGTTTAGGAGTACGTGTGCTTTTACTTAAGAATCTAGCTTTAAGTCATAGTTTAAGTAACTTGTTTGTAGTTACAGTGAATATTAGTTGGCAACCCTAGCTTTAAGACAAGTAGCGATTAAGACTCGTTGTAACTAGCGATTAAGACTCGTTGTAAAGGACACGCCATTTTAAAAAATAAAAGAGATTCATTCGATTTTTGCTAGCGAAGACTTCGGACGTTCATTTTATTTTGATCACTTTGCCTTCTGCATATTTTATCAGAAGTGGTCTTTGACCCATCATAAAGTATTTATAAAGTAAATTTGAGTTTTTTTAAAAAAAATTTGGCGGAATATGGAGTACGGCGTCATTGATGCAGAAAAATATTCGTTGCTCCAGCTGAAAGCCTGGTGCACCGCTGTGGGCATCAACGCTAGCGGTGCAAAAGCATCGTTGGCCGCCAGGTTGAGCGATTTATCTGCGGAAGCTCGTGGACTGTGCCCAGGGACACGTGGTGCGTCAAGCGGAAAAGATGTGGACGAAAGCGATGACGCCGACGACGTAAGTGACGTCGATGATGAGGGTAGCGGTTTGCGCTTACCACAACGGCGAGAAAAGGTCGAGGTTAGAAATAAAGGCCAGGGTAGCAGCAGAAATGAAGGCGAGAACAACGTAGCGGATAACGGCAATGGATCGAGACCACAAAGTAGAGACAACGGTGCGACAAACGGTGAGGACGACGGTGAGAACAACGGGAGAGGCAACAAAACACAACGGCGAGGAAAAAGTGCAGTTAGAAATGTAGTGATTAACGACGATGAGGATGCAGTGTGTGTGCGAAGCGGGGTAGTATGCGTACGTAGCGGGAATTTTGGTGCTTGCCCAAAGAAGAGTACCGCAAACGAGGTTAGCGAAAATAACGGAGCTCCAAGCCAATCGACAACGAGCGACAACAACAAAAACGCAGAAGCAGCGGCCGTAGAAGCTAAACTGTTGGAGAAAGAAATACAGCTACTCAAACTCCAGAAGGCACTCCTGGAGAAAGACAATGCAATGGCGAGTGTAGAGAAAAGTGGCGGCTATGTTTCCTTCGAAACTTTAAAGGATATTATAGCAGTCTACGACGGCGGCGATGGTTTTAATATTTGGTACAACCAACTCATGCACTATCGCGAAGTTCTGAAAATCGACGACGCGATTTTAGGTGTTGCTATACACCTTAAACTAAAAGGAGCGGCTCTAGCTTGGTACAATGCCAAGGTAACAATACCAAAAAACGTGGACGAGTTACTCCGCGATATGAAGTCGGTGTTTGCGTCCGGCGAAAGTGTGCTCGTACGCCGGCGCAAGTTTGAAAAGCGAACGAAGAGAGTTTTGCAAATTACTTCAATGAAAAGTGCATGCTAGGCAGCGATTTGAATTTGAAAGACGAAGAGTTGGCTGACTATCTGATCGAGGGTATTCCAGACAGACAACTGCAAAACCAGGCCCGCTTGCAAAACTTTACGTCGGCGAATGACGTTGTGAAAGCGTTTCGCTCGATAAGCCTACCCGATCGCCCACCTGCAAAAGTACGCACGGACCAAAGAATGAGATGTTACAACTGTAACTGCACGGGTCACTACGCAAAGGATTGCAAGAAACCCAAACGAGAAGCTGGATCCTGTTACGCTTGCGGCGAACAAGGTCATTATGCTGTGGACTGTAACAAGTACAAAAAGCCGAAGAATACTTTCGTAAGTTATTTTAATTTATATGTATCAGCACATGCTAATAGTGATATGTTTGTAGAATGTTTAGTCGACTCAGGAAGCCCAGTTAGCCTGATTAAGCAAGTGATAGTGCCAGCAGGAGTAAAATTAGTACAGGTTGAAGATGCATATTACGGGTTGAATAAGTCCCCTTTGAATATTATTGGAAAATTGAAGTGTAACATAAAGGTGTTGAATAAATACGTTTCAGTTGAACTCCTAGTGGTTCCTAATGGGTCTATGGGTTACTCAGTGTTACTAGGTAGAGATTTTATCGAGGCGAGCGATGCGAAACTAAAAATAGGTAATGTCGAGTTTTTGGATAGAACGGAAGAAGAGAATAAAAGCGAAGTTGAGAACAATGTCGAGAACAAAGGCGAGGTTGGGAAAGCGCACGAAGATCGGGTAACGGATAGGTTGTATACAACAAGCAAAGATACTAGTGAACAGGTAAACAATGTCAGAGATATAAACGAAAATAAGGTAAACGATAATAACGTCGATGAGTTCCTAATGGAAATTATGGCAATAGATGTGTGCGAAGATACGAGCTTAGAGCTAAAAGTAGGTGAACAGCTGAGTCGTGATGATGAAAGAATTTTCCAAGATATGTTTAGAAAAATATATATGAATTCAAAAAAGTCGGATGAGCCCCTAGTAAGAAAAGAAATACAACTCGTGTTAGAAAATAATAGGCCATTCGCTTGTGCTCCGAGAAGATTGTCGTACAGTGAGAAGGTAGAACTACAAAAAATAATCGACGAATACTTAGCTAAAGGGTACATAAGACCAAGCGAGTCAGAGTTTGTGTCGCCAATAGTGTTGGTTAAGAAAAAAACGGGTGAACTTCGGTTGTGTGTAGACTATAGGAAGTTGAACAAAGTGACGTTCAAAGACAATTATCCGATGCCGCTTATAGACGATTTACTGGACAGATTAGCAAATAAAAAGGTGTTTACTAAGTTAGATCTAAAAAACGGATTTTTCCATGTTTTTGTCAATAGGGATTCTGTTAAATACACCTCTTTTACTACACCTTTAGGACAATATGAATTTTTGAGAATGCCGTTCGGGCTTAAAAATGCGCCAGCAACTTTTCAGAAGTTTATAAATAAAATATTTGCGGACATGATTCGAAGTGGAGAAGTAATAGTTTACTTAGACGACATTATGATAGCGACAGAAAGCGTGAAACAACACTTAGAAATACTGAAGAAAGTACTTTTGAGAGTTGTACAAAACAACTTAGAGCTCCGGCTAGACAAGTGCGAATTTTTGCAATCAAAGGTTTCATACTTAGGATACGTCATCACTGGCGAAGGTATTCAAGCTGATGAAAAGGGACTTAGAGCAATAGAAAATTTTTCAATTCCGACCAAAGTCCAAGAAGTTCAAAGCTTCCTAGGCCTGTGCTCATATTTTCGAAGGTTTATCAAAGATTTTTCGACTATAGCCAAACCCCTCCACGACCTTACAAAGAAAGATAAAAAATTTCAATTCGGAGAAACAGAGTTAGAAGCTTTTGACAGTCTCAAGGAAAAGCTTATTAGGTCTCCACTGTTAGCAATCTACGACCCGAACGACGCAACTGAATTGCACTGCGATGCTAGTGCCTTGGGGTTTGGGGCAATACTATTGCAAAGAAAAAAAGATGAAAAACTACACCCAGTATTTTATTTTTCAAAGCGAACAACAGAAGCCGAGTCTAAATACCATAGTTTCGAATTAGAAACTTTAGCGATAGTGTATGCGTTAAAAAGGTTCAGGATATATCTGCAAGGTATAAAGTTCAAAATAGTTACCGATTGCAACTCACTGACCTTGACACTCAACAAAAAAGATATGAACCCAAGGATAGCAAGGTGGGCTTTGGAATTACAAAATTATGACTACGAACTCGAACATAGAGCAGGCAAGAGAATGCAACATGTTGACGCACTAAGTAGGGTAAACAATGTTTTGGTAATCCATGCAAATACGTTCGAAGAAAATTTAGTTATATGCCAAAGTAAAGATGAGCGGATAAGAAAGATAAGAGAGGATTTAGAACTTAGAGAAAACACCCACTATGAAATGAGAAACGGAATAGTTTATAAAAAAAGAGACAAAGAGTTACTTTTTTACGTGCCAGAATCCATGGAAAGGCATGTTTTATATAAGTATCACGATGAGATGGGGCACCTAGGTGTAGACAAAGTTGTGCAAACTGTAGGGAAAAGCTACTGGTTTCCGGGAATAAAAAAAAAAGCAACCGTCCACATCGAGAACTGCCTAAAGTGTATAGCCTTTTCAAATAAGAGCGGTAAAAAAGAGGGACTTCTACATATGATACCGAAGGGGAGTATACCGTTTGAAATGATACACGTTGATCACTACGGACCGATTCACAGCAAGTCCACAAAGTACAAACATGTCTTAGTAGTTGTAGATGCATTTACAAAGTTTGTTCGATTATATCCAGCTAAAACTACAGCGTCAAAGGAAGCAATCTTTGCCTTAAAAGAGTACTTTAGGGCGTACAGTAGGCCGAAGTTTATAGTGTCGGACAGAGGGACATGTTTTACGTCAAACGAATTTAAAGCTTTTTTAGAATGTAACAACGTTGAGCACATAAAAGTAGCGACTAACTCCCCTCAAGCGAATGGTCAGGCTGAAATTGTTAATAAAAGCTTAGGTCCAATGATTGCAAAAATGGTAGACTCTGGAGAAGATATAGGATGGGAAGAAACACTAGAGTCAGTAGAACACGCGATGAACAATACCGTGCACAAAGCAACGAAAGAACAACCTAGCGTGTTATTGTTCGGGGTTAGGCAAAAAGGGAAAGTCATAGATAGTCTCAGAGAAAATGTGTTAGAATTAATACAAGACCCAAGCCCGGCTCCAATAGAAAGTGTAAGAGAACAAGCGAAGGCAGTACAAAGCAAAGCGCAAGTTTACAATAAAGAATATTCAGATGCCAAGCGACGAGAACCACGTAAGTTCAACATAGGTGATTATGTAGTAATACTGAACGTTAGCTCGCAAGTAGGAGCGTCTAGCAAGCTAATGCCTAAATTCAAAGGACCGTATAGAGTATCAGAAATTTTAAAAAACGATCGGTATGTGGTAGAAGACGTAGAGGGATTTCAACAGACACAGATACCTTACAAAGGCACCTGGTCTATAACAAATTTAAAACCGTGGTACGAATATAAAAAAACCGAAGACAACAAAGAAAAAAAAAAACTGAGTCGTTTGTAGGTTAATACAATTTGTAGGTTAATACAAACCGTAGCACGGCGTACATTCTAACGTCGTAGAATCAGGAGATTCTATAATGTCAGGACGGCCGAGTTGTAGGAGTCGATAAGGTTTAGGAGTACGTGTGCTTTTACTTAAGAATCTAGCTTTAAGTCATAGTTTAAGTAACTTGTTTGTAGTTACAGTGAATATTAGTTGGCAACCCTAGCTTTAAGACAAGTAGCGATTAAGACTCGTTGTAACTAGCGATTAAGACTCGTTGTAAAGGACACGCCATTTTAAAAAATAAAAGAGATTCATTCGATTTTTGCTAGCGAAGACTTCGGACGTTCATTTTATTTTGATCACTTTGCCTTCTGCATATTTTACTTGCATCAATTTTTATTTTTTTTCCAATTTCAATTTTTTATTTTTTATAATTTTTTGTATTCACATGGCACGCTTTGATTTAGAAGAAAAAATTCAGAACAGTTTTTGACACTCGATACCAGAAGCAACAACAAAATACACGAAAATGTTGTTTTTGCTCTACTGATACTACCTGTTTAATGTGCCTTGATGTGTAGTAACAAGTTTTCTATATCTACGCACAAAATTGTTTGTATAAATTTTAAAATTTCCAAAATTCTACTTTGTAATTTCAAAGGCTTCTACAAACGAATTAAAAAGTTCAACAAACAAATATATGCGTATAGAAAACTTGCTACTTCATATGCATGAGCGCATGATACAAAAAAAAAGGTAGTTTCAATAAACAACTTTTTGATTAAAAAGGAGATTTTTGACAATTGCTCAATTGTAAAAAAATCGAAGCGGGGTTACCCAATTTGAGTTTGTTGGTAGAGGGGTTTTTATAATTTGGGAGTATAAATAAAATAGTTGTATTAACATTTACCTTTTAAAAATAATTAATATCTTTTCTTAAAAACGTTTAAATTTTAAACTAAATTCGATAACTACTTGCCAAAATCTTTATTTTTACATTAATAAAATTTTAGTGAACATATTTTAAAATTTTTTAGTGTCATTATGTCATCTGATTATTACACAATGTAGCTAGCCAGGACTATTACAG
>NW_023464145.1:0-11736 GCF_013731165.1 Rhagoletis pomonella | reverse complement strand
TTTTTTTGGTGGTAAGTGCATGCAGATGTATGACGAAGAAAAACCAACAACACGCGAGCAACAACGCCGCGAATAAATCAACGCGCGCAACGTTGCAACAACAATGCATAAACATTGCTGCAACAAGAGCACTTACTGACAGGCTGCTTGAACTAAACTAAACAAGCCAACAAGGCGAATTAAACAAGCAACAAACTACAACAATGCGCACAACAACAACAACAACAACAACAACAACAACGACAATATTTGTAGCCATAACAGCAACAAAAGCCAATCTATCAGATAACCAGTTAAGGAAGGATTTGTGTTTTTTATTTTTTTGTTTTAGGAACGCGCGAAGGCCGCGGAGAGCATCGTGTGCGTGTGGTAACAGCCTTTAAGCACAACGAGGCAACAACAACAACAACAACAACAAGGAGTGAGCCAATGATAGCGCGCTCGATCGGTTGGGCAGACGGCTGGTGCAGAGGTTGCTCGGTCAAAATGGACAACCAACAGATTGCCTGCCAGCCTCATTGACAACAACAGCAGCAGCAGCAGCAGCTATTATAGCAACAATAAGAACATAGGCGGTAAATGAATCAGCTACAACAAACACTGTAATAATGACTCCTACTTAGTCAGTCAATCTACAGCACGTTTCAAAGAGGTGAGAAGAGGAGGAGGAGAAGTTGGAAGTTAAGGCCGTGGTAGCGGCAGCGGCAGCGGCAACAGCAGTCGACCAAAGAAGACTAGTGCCGACAAGAGTGCCGATGGCAATGTCGGCGAACGTCGATCTTTCATATGGCCAAAGTGCTGCCCTGTTAAACTAAACGATGCCGGTGATGGTGGTGATGGCGGTAATGGTGGAGTACGAGCGGAATTAAATTAAAGAACAGAAAGTGCGCTTGCGCCCAAAACTAACAGCAACAAAAAAAAAAATAAACAGCAGCTACAAAAAGCCATTTGCACACAAGCAGCTAAGCCAGTCAGCGAACCAGCCAGCCAGCCAGCTTGGCATCCACAGCCACTTTCAACCCAGGCCAAGCCAAATACATAATAATAAACCAAATGGCCTCAGTGAGCGAATGCAACACAAAAAAAAAAAAACAAAAAAAAAACAGTTTGTATATTTAAGTGTAATGTGTAAGGAAGGAAGGTAGTTTACTTCTTTCTGCTGCCTCGCTCGTAGATATCTTTTCTTGGTACCCAAATATTAAATTAACAAATTTATTTCATTCGTTAAGCCACAGTAAAATTTCACACCTTACTCCCGCAGGGAAAAAACAACAACACAAAAGCAAATAAAAATGTGAAAAAGCACGCAACAAGCAACAAGCAATAAGCAGCAACAGCAGCAGCAGCAACACTCGGTCGGGCAGACACAAAAAGATGCCGAAAGCTGCCATCAGCAGCAGCATGCATGCAAGCAGTGTTGGTAAACTAAATTAAAAATTGAAAAGGAAAGAAAAGAAAGATAAAAAACACAATGCCGAAAAAAGTGGCTCAAATTAGTAGACCAAATTGAGGAGTGAAAATTTTTGAAGTTTAAAACAATACCAAGAATCATGAAAGTACCAGTACGAGTATAGTATGCCATGCATGCATGCATGCAGCATACGTGCGTGAGTGGCGGTTTGTGGTTATGAAAAGTAGCCGCGGCGCACGTTTGTGAAAGCTTGAGGAAGGAGGAAGCGTTTGGAGCGGTGCCACGCTGCAGGGTAGGGGAGCTTCGCCGACAGCAGCGATATAAATACATACTACAACATGTGGCAAACGCAAGGCAGCTACATACATACATACATACATACATACATATATGTACATAAATGGGGCCAGAGAGCAGCGCAAAATTGGCAGGAAGCTCGTGGTTTGTGGCAACACACAAACGCTTCAATACCGTAGTTATTGCTATTGCTGTCGTAATATTGTTTTAACAGGATTCAGGATATTGCTGGAGAAGGGCGGCTATTTGACCGAATATATGTATGTATGTAGGTATGTATGAAAGCACGGCTTGCTTCGGGCCATTCAATGTTCAAACGACCATAGACGTTTTTAATTGACGATGATGGAAAAGGAAATGGTTTTTCTAGTGACAAACCGAGAGGTGTAGGTAGCTACTCAGTTGTTTTCAGCGCTTGTAGTTGTTATTGTTGTTGTAGCAGTTTTATTAAACACTGTTAATTAGTGCATCCATTAATGGCATCTGTTGTGAGTTGGTTTGAGTGGGCATGTGTAAAGGTGGGTGCAGCGCAACTTCATATTTGCATACATATATTTAAATATTGGGAAGAGGTTGGGTATATCGTCGTTAATTCCGCGTGCGACATTAAAGAGGGCTACAAAATCATACTATTTTAACCAAAAACCTTAAGAATAGCGTAAAGCAGACACATTTTTCAAATTAACCCATTCATGACCAGCGTTTTTATGTTAACCCTTTCACGACCTAAAATGCAAACATACACATGTTTACTGTACTATTTACTTAGTCATCCACCTGTTGGAAAGGTGCATTTAATTTTGTTTAAGTTGTTCTTTCTTACTAACAAACTTCAAACAAATTACATTTTTCTTACACTAGCTCCTTGGAGAAGGCAATATTAGACGAAAAACGCAAACAGACGCAATTTTAAATAAAGTTAAAATAAGTCGGCAAATAGCTACAAACCTACAAGGATAACACTTCACAGTCATTTCAAAAAGGAAATCAGTTTTTGTACCGGTTACCAGTTTCTCAAAATCCGGATTTTTAGTACTGGTTACCAATTCTGAGTAAAGCGGAATGGTCACTCCCATTTTGTTTGTTAGATTACTTTAAAACTGAATTCGGTTTTTTTTTTTTGTACCGGTTACCAATTTCGAAAAAATTTAAGGCTTAGTACCGGTTACATATTTTGTTAAAAAATTAGAGTAGTCCAGCCCATCTTTTTTTTAAATGAGCTCAGCTTGGCCTCCTTCTTTCAGGTGATAAAAAGAAAGGATCGTTGTTGATTTCAAAGAAGCAAGAAGAAGAAGAAGAAGTGAAGCAACTGGTAAGATCTGAGAGGCAATCATTCACTTTGAAGCACAAGTTACCAATGTAATTGCCCAAAATCCAACATTCATTGGCGTGTGAGATCAAGGAAATACCTTCAGGTGGAGGAGAAAGTTCCAACTTAAGGTAATTAAATAGTAGTGGAGGGAGTACGCTATCCTTTCGGAACCCCTGTTCAATTTTTTGGTGTGGAGGTTCAATACCACAAGCGAACTCTCACATACTAAGCGATCTGTCTACAAAATCAAAAGGAAATTTTTCTTGGTGGGACTGTTATTTGCCTATAATTCAGAAGTGGAAAAAGATAGGGTCCAAATACACACAGCTTTCGTTGAACAAGCCTCTAAGTCTTTTACCACACTTATTTATGCGTTTGAAATTTCCCGAAATCATTTCGTGAAAAACAAATTCACAGTTAGAAAACTCTGCATAGTTAAAAAAAAGTATGCTCCTCTTTTCGTTAGGCAAGCATGAACCCATGGACACAGGATGTCAGAGGCCTATCTACTATATTAGGATTTACGCTGATGAATCCAAATTAGACAACAACGTCGACGAAGTCTTGTATTCGGACAGTTGGGAACACCAAAGTCGTGCCGTCTACTAGATCATTGTCCTCCGAACTTGCGGCTATACATACATGCTGTTGACTATCGCAATCCAAACACAGTTGACTTAACGTGATAACTAGAGTAGTTTACGTCTCACACGGTCTGAGCGCCGGGACGGGCATACTAACGTTTTCGGCAATGTGAGCTTGTAAAGAAATGTCCCTTCCACTTTCGCCGTCTTGAAAGATGTTTGGCACATGCCAGCCCAATGTCCAAGAATTTTTCTTCTCAGAAGCCGGTGCAAAATGGCTTTGTAAGCCGTATTCGAAGGTTCGAACTCTAGTGAACTCGATTTGGACACTCTTTCGTAGGCTCCAGTTCGACATTAGCCCAAATCCCTACAGGGTTTTATAAACGCCATATTACCCCCACCGGTGAGGCCTTCCTCCGTCATGCATAAATTCAGATGTACATACTCGTATTTATTTTAGTCGTAAATGTAAATATGCATCTGATTTCGAATGGCAGCACATGGAGAGAAATAATTGTGAACTGAATTACACGGTAACGGCTGTGACTTTGTTGCTTACAACATTTATATTATGCTATGTATGTATGTAGATATGTACGTGGCACTCGGTCACTACCTTTAATGCCATTAGTGGGTATGTATGTATGTTGCTGCCGAGCCTTGTATTTTTTGTTGCTTTTGCTGCTCTTGTTGTTGTTGTTGCAGTTGTGCGCTGTTATCGTTTTTATTGCTGTTTGAAGGTAATAAAAATTGAGCACACGTGATTCATTTGCCAGTAGCAACAACAGCAACAATATTGGAAAAAAAAAACAAACAAACAAACAAACAAGCGTACCCATAAATCAGCCAAGTCTGATCAACGAACGAAGAAATAAATGCACGCAGAAGCGTATAAGGATGAATGGATGGATGGAGCGATGGATGTACGGTTGACTGAAGGGGGGGGTTCATTGAAGCGAACGCACCAACTAAATACCATTAGCGGCACTAAAAGCATAAATCTTATTATTAGAATTCACTAATCTGTATAGAGATATAGAAGAATACCTTTTTATAAGCGTTCATTAAGCTTATGCACAACACAAGTCTTTCATTCAGCTATTCAGCGCTTTAGCCATTTATGTATGTAGACATTTAATATTGGAAAAAACAAATATACTCGATATGTATGTTTAGTGAGCATTTAAGCGCAGTCATAAAAACAAAGCAACAACAACAACAAAATATTGTGCAACCAATTAGTCGTCGGGCAATGTCGGTTCGCATTTGTGTGTTAAGTCAATTTGAAGATTAACAAATATTTATGTACATATGTATGTATGTATGATTGTGGGAAGCTGCGTACGTACGTTAGTAACCCGCATTTGGTAACAAAATAAGAAAAATATTACCAAAGGAATTTTTTGGGTTGGAGTAGAGGAAAGAATGGAGATAAAGGAGAAAAATTGCTCTAAAATACTTCGGCAAGTTTTGTTTTTTTTTTTCTTTTTGCACAAGGAATTTGGAAGCTTTGGCAGATGGTATTAAAGTGGAGTAGGAAATTAGCTACGGCAGCGAGTAAAATGTTAAGGTTAAATACGAATAAAAATGTAAAAAATTAAATGAAGAACGTTGTGGAGATTTCTAAGAATGGCATAGAATTCAAGGCTTGATTGACGATTATTCTTTTATCTGTAACTGAAACATAGCAAATAAAACGTCAATTAAGGAACTAAAAGGAGAAATATGTATATCGATAACATTAAATATATCGATAACATTAAATATTTCGATAACATTAAATATGTCGGTAAAATTAGATATGTCGATAACATTAAATATATCGATAACTACATATATGCAACATATAAATCGATAACCACAAACTCACCGATAACTGTTAAATTTACTGATAGCCTTAAATAAATCGATAGCTATTAGAACATCTATAACCAATTTAATGAATGACCGCGAATAAATCGAGACCGATTAACAAATCGGTAACTATAAAAAAAATCGTTGGCGATAAATATGCCGATTATTTTTTACATTTATCGATAGCTATAAATAAATCGACAACCTAAACAATCGATTACGAATAAAAAATCGATTACGATTAATGAGCCGATATCTTTACGATAGTTACAACTATGCCGATTAGGATGAATATATCGATAACTAATATTTATCGGTAGCCATAAATAAATCGATAATGACAGTACTGATAACAACAACTGTTTCATTAACTTATTTGTAATTTAATTTTAGCTTAAATTGCAGTGGCTATCCTCATGCGGAGTAGTTCCCCGTTATGATAATGCTCATAGATTGACTTACATACGTAGCGCTCCTAATCGCTAATGTCTTTGTCGAACGGTGAGTCCAACAGATTGTGGAAAAGTACGGACAGAGACATTTTCGACGCCTCAGTTTAGCTAAGGCGGCAAAGAGAGTATTTGATGGACTCGCTTTTCTTGCCGCCTCGGCAGAAGTTATGGGTTGAAAATGATTAAGTATTAATAAATAGGTATTTAAGAAAGCTATTGAAATATTAAATCCTTAACCGAATGAAAATAATCGATTATAATCGGTTATGCGATTAATCGTGCCATCACTAACCACATCCTAAAAATCTCGTCCTTCCAACTTTATTAGTTAGGATACAAAAATTTCTTAAATGGGCATTTTCATTTGCTACACATATTTATTATTATTTTAAATTGCCCTGAGTATTTCAAATATACTTTTTTGAAATAGGCTTATCTCTTAAAATTTCAAAGTCAGCCAAAAACGCAGTTTTACTATACATATTTGACCCCTAGTTTCGTGAGTATTTTGATTGCTTTATGTATTTTGAAATTTTTTCGTTTGGTTTTTGTCGCATGGGGTAATGTTTGCCAGCAAAAAGAGCGAAAATAAAAAGAAATTAATCAAACAACTTAATGGAGTCACGTCGACAATTGTGTTTGATATGAGCACGAACATGATTTTTAATGGAATAACAGCATCTATGAACGAAAAAAGATGAAGAAGAAAAAAAAACCAATTGAACGCGGCTCATTAGAGCCATGGCAAAATTAAGCCAAGCAGCCAATAACCATTGACAAATTGACTGATTGTGAGAATAATTGAACAACATCTACAAAATACATTAAAATCGCATGTCCGATATAAAAGTGAAAAATGAATAGCGATTCCAAATTGACAGGTCTGATTTGTTAATATGACTCTTTACTTTTGTTCTTCTGATATTTAATCATTGTGGGTGGTATTACATTTGTATGCATATGTGTAGCTATGCGAAGGCTTAAAGCTTACTCATCACACGTACGCCGCAGATACATAGCTTGTGGAAACAGAAATCCAAGCAGCTGGAAGGTAATAAAACCAAAAAAAAAAAAAAATAAGTAGTTGCAAATGTAGGTAGGTATGTATGTGTGTGACTGACTGACTTACTTATATGACTCGCATGTGGCACGTCAAAAAAAACAAGGTTAAATCATGATTGTCCATCATTTGTTAAGCAAACAATGCAATGACATTGCATTCTATTGAGGATGGATGAATTGACCCCACACTGTGCGTTGATTTGATGTTATGTGGTGGTTTGAACTCTTTCTTAACCACACCGACTGAGAAAGGGGGGCGGGGGGGGGCGAAATGGTGGAGTGCAGCACACACAAAACCAATCATTAGTAAGACTAATTGCGCAAAGTCAATAAATTACAAGCTTGTATACATATTTGGTGAAGATGAATGAGTGTAACACCTCAAGGCATCGCCTACTTACATACATATGTACATACATATGTATCTACATGTGTTGCGCGGATTAATTGAGGGCATTTACGTTCTAGACCGCTGTGAACTAATGGCAAACATTCTTATCACATGAGCTTAATTTTGATTGAATAATAGACAAATGGTTGGTTAGGGGGCGGCATATAAATTACTGAGCGCATGCGAGGAAATGTAAGCGGAAACTGCTTGTTAAATAAAGGAAGAAGGAGAGGGGGGTAGGGAGGGCTATGTAGGGCCATGTAGTGAGTGGTTGTTCAATTTTTCTTCGCCAAAGAGCAATCAAAGGTGAATAGATATAGCTAAAGTTTGTAGTAGGTGAATTCCGAAAGGAGGGACGGTGCGTTATAGGCTAAAGGAATAAAACGTATATTTACATTAGAAAAAATGGGTGGATAGTGGTGTGAATCTTTAGTAGGCAACATCATTGATGCGTGTGACCGATTTTCGTTTCATTTGCGGAAGATTGAATGATTAATTTTTGAAAAAATTTTAATTACATTTTTATAGCTATTTTTTATGGCTATTTTTTCATTATCAAATTTTCTTCTCATTATGTTTGATTTCTATGCACACCCACACAAGTTGACCTAAACTCCTCTGTGACTAAATGTGTGAATAGAACTAATTTTTTTTTCAGTAGGAAGTAAAATATACATACCTAACACTACTACTTGCTCGATTGAACTACAGCTTTCTGACAGCTGATCCTAAGTACAAAACTGTTGTGGACGCCTAATATTGAGCAAAGAGTAATGGCATCGTCGATTTGTGGGGGCTTGGTGAAGCCTGTTAAGTATGCTTCAATCTTTTGGAGCCCTGACTGGACACCACGGTGGTCCAAAAATGCATGTAGAAAAGGTAAAGTCGGAATTTTTATGCTATAAAATTGTTGAAAATTAATATTTTGCCATCGCAAAACTCTTTTTCTTTTCAGGAGATTCCCAATAGTAGTGGATCAATAATACAGGAATGACTTTAGCAACACTAAAATTCTGCACAACGACAAATATATTCTCCGGATCCTCTACGAACAATTTTGATGGACTTTACATGGATCTACGTGTTCGTGTCAGTAGATGAAGATCGTGATAGCTGAATTCACTTGCCTACGAGGTAATCTCAAATGGGAAGGTTGCAGTTTTGGTTGTAACTTGCGTTTCTAGCCTCGGAATCTTGACATCTGACACTCTCTGGGCGATTCTAATATTATTTTCGTGACAGATAATTCAAATGATTCCCTAGGTCAGAAAACGACATCTATAGATTGGAATGCGGCAGTTGGCTTAGTGGCTATTTCCTTCCATGAATTCCCATGTGCGCAACTCCCACCGCTGTTAAACCGATACAAGATACTACACTTTAGGCGACACTAAGGGCCAGTTTTTCAGTTTAAAGCGCCTCAAACACCGTACATATGTATATATATATATATATATCGCCAGGCGCTACCGCCCATATTAACTCACTAACAACAACTGCTCACCATCCTAAGGAGCGTAGTCAGCGAAAAACCGATGCGATTCCACGAATTACGTCACAAACTCGCCAAGCGTTGAACAAATAAATAAAAAAGATGCAATCCAAATCCATAAACAACGTCAATGTAAACAAATTTGGAGAAGAGAAAACAAAGCACAAAATTACATAACAATTTTCGTCGAAGGTTCATTGTAACCAGATATACACGTTTGTGCAAACAACATTCGCAAACACGATTGCGATTTCTATTTTTTCATCAACTAAAGTAACGCCACAAAAAAAAGCGGTAAATAATAGTCGTTTTGGGAAAGGCATATACGAGTATGTAATTTATCATACGGTAAACTGCAATAAGACTCACCCATAGTTGCCAAATTTGCATCTCTTGCAATATATTCTCCATGTCGTCGCTATTTTGTCCCTGGCCATTGGCGTTATTTGACTCTTTGACGTTGCTATTGTTGTTGGCAGCATCAACGGCATGTTTCTTTGTCGTTGTCGTCGTCGTCGTGGTAGTCGTCGTCATCGACGTAGTAGCATTAACCATGTCTGCTGTTGCAGATTTTTTCACACGCGTAGCACCGGCACCAGCTTGAGCGGCATTAGGATCAGCAACAGCATCACCGTCGTCACCACGACGACGACCACACTCACCAACATCATTGCTGGTGGCAGCATCAATAATTGGGTCATTGGTTGTTTGGCAGGTGGGATCGTCGCTTTGACGTATGATCGCGCTGGCGCTGGCGCTAGTGGTCGTGGTATTGGCTGTAGCTGTATCTGTGGACGTTGTAGCTGTGGCTGCTGCAGCCGCCGCAGCGATAGAAGCAGCAATTGTACGATAACAAAGTTTTGGTGTGTTCGCCGTCTCGCAATCGATCTTCGACTTGTCATTAGTTGTTGCTTTTGTTGCATCTTTGACGGATGAGCCGGTCGCGTCAGTGGTTGCTTTCTGCTTTATTTCTGCTCCATTTTTCGCCTTCGTGTCAACTACACTCGCCTGCAGCGCGTCCTCTACATCATACACAACAACATCGTTTGATTCTTTTTCCAATACTTGTATTTCAGTATCTGCTGCTGCATCCGCGTTTAGAATTTCATTGCTCTGCTCTTTTTCCCCAACTTGCGCCGCCTTTCCCTCATTCTTCTCCCCTTCATCATCAACGCTGCTGCTGCTAACGTCTGCATTGCCGTTGGGAAAGAGATCATAGAGCGTGACATTGGGCTTGCCACAACAGCGACACAATTCCATCTCATTGAGTTTCCAATTATCGCCTTCCGCTGTTGTCAATAATGGTGGTTGTGGCTTAACATCGTCGTCGGCTTTGTTATCAATGACGGCAGTGCCGGCGGTGGTGATATCGCAGGCTGTGCACTCGCTTGCATTGTCGCCATTGTTGCCCTCTGGGGTTGCCATATCTGTCATTTCAACATCATTGGCATCTGTATTTTTAATTTTTATTGTTGTATCGGTTGCCGTCGTCGGCGGTGCGGTTTCTGGTGCTGGGGCCGTCGTTACTGGTGTTGCTTGCATAACTGGTGTTGTTGCTGATGTGTTGTCTGATGTTTCATTATTTGTTGTTTTAGTGTTACCCATTGTGTTTATTGGTTTTGTTGCTGGTGCTGGTGCTGCTGATTCGATTGGTGTTGCTACTGTTTTGGGATTTGTTTTTTCATTTATTGGCATTATTGGCGATTCATTAGGCCGTTGCCATGGCTGCTCTTCAACGGCGCAAACTGATACATTTTTCGGTTCGATTTCGTGGAATCGGTCGTCGTCGGTTGCATCAGCAAATGCTGCTGTTGTTTTTATTGCGTTTGACGTTATGGTTGTTGCTGTCGCTATTATTGTTGTAGGCTCTGTTGTTTTCGCACTCACAACAGCAGCGACATTAGTAGTAGTAGTTGTAGTAGTACTATTTATGGTTTCGCCGGTCGTTACTGTCGCGCGTGTTGGGGCTCCCTCAGCTAAAATCGTGGCATTGGGTGCGCCGTCAACGCTGTTCATTTCTGATTCAGCCGATCTGATCGTCTGCTGCACTTAGTTATTCACTTTATTGTAATTTTTGCGGTATGTACCACGTACTTGAATGGTTGGGTTGTTGTACACACACGCAAACGCTGTTTATATTTATTAATGGTTGAAAATTCAGTATTTATTTATTTATTTATTTAGTTTTGAGAAGCAATATTTCTTTTGTTATTTACTCACTTTCGGGGGTATTTACATGTGTATGTAGTATGTCCCCTTTGTTTTATGATTATTTTTTTTTTTTTTGTATTTTTGCTGCTTGTGCGCCAAAAAGTTGTCGGCCACGACGATCGCACAGCAATTGCTGGCTGCAATGTTGAATGCGGCGCAACAACAGCGAACAAATTTAATAAATCTCAAATTTTGCCACGCTCACTTTTGCATTATGGCTTCACAAGATAACTGATTCATTTGATTACGGTCACGCCGTCTTTTCAAGTCCACTTTTTTTAGTTTTGTTTATTTTTGATTTGCATCCAAATTTTTTTTTAATTTAATTTCAACTACACTCAAATGCACATCCCAGCCTAACAGAGGCGCTCCTCATTTAGCTTGCTGAGGTTTCAATCTGCAAATAAACAATTAAACAAAAAATATAGAAAAAATCTGTTATTAATGAGTGGTTTAAAGCAAAAAAGTGTAAGTAATCTTTATATATGTACTTGTGTTTGCACGCAGCAACGTTTAACAAAAGCAAACAAAATTAAACAACGGGAAACAACAACAACACTAAGCACGAAAAACAAATACAAATACAAATACATATATAAATACAATGCAATCTCATGGGACTGCCAGGTAAAAGAATCGATAAATTGAATTGGCTGCATGGAAATGCATA
>NW_023464144.1:0-11744 GCF_013731165.1 Rhagoletis pomonella | reverse complement strand
CTGTAATAGTCCTGGCTAGCTACATTGTGTAATAATCAGATGACATAGTGACACTAAAAAATTTTAAAATATGTTCACTAAAATTTTATTAATGTAAAAATAAAGATTTTGGCAAGTAGTTATCGAATTTAGTTTAAAATTTAAACGTTTTTAAGAAAAGATATTAATTATTTTTAAAAGGTAAATGTTAATACAACTATTTTATTTATACTCCCAAATTATAAAAACCCCTCTACCAACAAACTCAAATTGGGTAACCCCGCTTCGATTTTTTTACAATTGAGCAATTGTCAAAAATCTCCTTTTTAATCAAAAAGTTGTTTATTGAAACTACCTTCTTTTTTGTATCATGCGCTCATGCATATGAAGTAGCAAGTTTTCTATACGCATATATTTGTTTGTTGAACTTTTTAATTCGTTTGTAGAAGCCTTTGAAATTACAAAGTAGAATTTTGGAAATTTTAAAATTTATACAAACAATTTTGTGCGTAGATATAGAAAACTTGTTACTACACATCAAGGCACATTAAACAGGTAGTATCAGTAGAGCAAAAACAACATTTTCGTGTATTTTGTTGTTGCTTCTGGTATCGAGTGTCAAAAACTGTTCTGAATTTTTTCTTCTAAATCAAAGCGTGCCATGTGAATACAAAAAATTATAAAAAATAAAAAATTGAAATTGGAAAAAAATAAAAATTGATGCAAGTAAAATATGCAGAAGGCAAAGTGATCAAAATAAAATGAACGTCCGAAGTCTTCGCTAGCAAAAATCGAATGAATCTCTTTTATTTTTTAAAATGGCGTGTCCTTTACAACGAGTCTTAATCGCTAGTTACAACGAGTCTTAATCGCTACTTGTCTTAAAGCTAGGGTTGCCAACTAATATTCACTGTAACTACAAACAAGTTACTTAAACTATGACTTAAAGCTAGATTCTTAAGTAAAAGCACACGTACTCCTAAACCTTATCGACTCCTACAACTCGGCCGTCCTGACATTATAGAATCTCCTGATTCTACGACGTTAGAATGTACGCCGTGCTACGGTTTGTATTAACCTACAAATTGTATTAACCTACAAACGACTCAGTTTTTTTTTTTCTTTGTTGTCTTCGGTTTTTTTATATTCGTACCACGGTTTTAAATTTGTTATAGACCAGGTGCCTTTGTAAGGTATCTGTGTCTGTTGAAATCCCTCTACGTCTTCTACCACATACCGATCGTTTTTTAAAATTTCTGATACTCTATACGGTCCTTTGAATTTAGGCATTAGCTTGCTAGACGCTCCTACTTGCGAGCTAACGTTGAGTATTACTACATAATCACCTATGTTGAACTTACGTGGTTCTCGTCGCTTGGCATCTGAATATTCTTTATTGTAAACTTGCGCTTTGCTTTGTACTGCCTTCGCTTGTTCTCTTACACTTTCTATTGGAGCCGGGCTTGGGTCTTGTATTAATTCTAACACATTTTCTCTGAGACTATCTATGACTTTCCCTTTTTGCCTAACCCCGAACAATAACACGCTAGGTTGTTCTTTCGTTGCTTTGTGCACGGTATTGTTCATCGCGTGTTCTACTGACTCTAGTGTTTCTTCCCATCCTATATCTTCTCCAGAGTCTACCATTTTTGCAATCATTGGACCTAAGCTTTTATTAACAATTTCAGCCTGACCATTCGCTTGAGGGGAGTTAGTCGCTACTTTTATGTGCTCAACGTTGTTACATTCTAAAAAAGCTTTAAATTCGTTTGACGTAAAACATGTCCCTCTGTCCGACACTATAAACTTCGGCCTACTGTACGCCCTAAAGTACTCTTTTAAGGCAAAGATTGCTTCCTTTGACGCTGTAGTTTTAGCTGGATATAATCGAACAAACTTTGTAAATGCATCTACAACTACTAAGACATGTTTGTACTTTGTGGACTTGCTGTGAATCGGTCCGTAGTGATCAACGTGTATCATTTCAAACGGTATACTCCCCTTCGGTATCATATGTAGAAGTCCCTCTTTTTTACCGCTCTTATTTGAAAAGGCTATACACTTTAGGCAGTTCTCGATGTGGACGGTTGCTTTTTTTTTTATTCCCGGAAACCAGTAGCTTTTCCCTACAGTTTGCACAACTTTGTCTACACCTAGGTGCCCCATCTCATCGTGATACTTATATAAAACATGCCTTTCCATGGATTCTGGCACGTAAAAAAGTAACTCTTTGTCTCTTTTTTTATAAACTATTCCGTTTCTCATTTCATAGTGGGTGTTTTCTCTAAGTTCTAAATCCTCTCTTATCTTTCTTATCCGCTCATCTTTACTTTGGCATATAACTAAATTTTCTTCGAACGTATTTGCATGGATTACCAAAACATTGTTTACCCTACTTAGTGCGTCAACATGTTGCATTCTCTTGCCTGCTTTATGTTCGAGTTCGTAGTCATAATTTTGTAATTCCAAAGCCCACCTTGCTATCCTTGGGTTCATATCTTTTTTGTTGAGTGTCAAGGTCAGTGAGTTGCAATCGGTAACTATTTTGAACTTTATACCTTGCAGATATATCCTGAACCTTTTTAACGCATACACTATCGCTAAAGTTTCTAATTCGAAACTATGGTATTTAGACTCGGCTTCTGTTGTTCGCTTTGAAAAATAAAATACTGGGTGTAGTTTTTCATCTTTTTTTCTTTGCAATAGTATTGCCCCAAACCCCAAGGCACTAGCATCGCAGTGCAATTCAGTTGCGTCGTTCGGGTCGTAGATTGCTAACAGTGGAGACCTAATAAGCTTTTCCTTGAGACTGTCAAAAGCTTCTAACTCTGTTTCTCCGAATTGAAATTTTTTATCTTTCTTTGTAAGGTCGTGGAGGGGTTTGGCTATAGTCGAAAAATCTTTGATAAACCTTCGAAAATATGAGCACAGGCCTAGGAAGCTTTGAACTTCTTGGACTTTGGTCGGAATTGAAAAATTTTCTATTGCTCTAAGTCCCTTTTCATCAGCTTGAATACCTTCGCCAGTGATGACGTATCCTAAGTGTGAAACCTTTGATTGCAAAAATTCGCACTTGTCTAGCCGGAGCTCTAAGTTGTTTTGTACAACTCTCAAAAGTACTTTCTTCAGTATTTCTAAGTGTTGTTTCACGCTTTCTGTCGCTATCATAATGTCGTCTAAGTAAACTATTACTTCTCCACTTCGAATCATGTCCGCAAATATTTTATTTATAAACTTCTGAAAAGTTGCTGGCGCATTTTTAAGCCCGAACGGCATTCTCAAAAATTCATATTGTCCTAAAGGTGTAGTAAAAGAGGTGTATTTAACAGAATCCCTATTGACAAAAACATGGAAAAATCCGTTTTTTAGATCTAACTTAGTAAACACCTTTTTATTTGCTAATCTGTCCAGTAAATCGTCTATAAGCGGCATCGGATAATTGTCTTTGAACGTCACTTTGTTCAACTTCCTATAGTCTACACACAACCGAAGTTCACCCGTTTTTTTCTTAACCAACACTATTGGCGACACAAACTCTGACTCGCTTGGTCTTATGTACCCTTTAGCTAAGTATTCGTCGATTATTTTTTGTAGTTCTACCTTCTCACTGTACGACAATCTTCTCGGAGCACAAGCGAATGGCCTATTATTTTCTAACACGAGTTGTATTTCTTTTCTTACTAGGGGCTCATCCGACTTTTTTGAATTCATATATATTTTTCTAAACATATCTTGGAAAATTCTTTCATCATCACGACTCAGCTGTTCACCTACTTTTAGCTCTAAGCTCGTATCTTCGCACACATCTATTGCCATAATTTCCATTAGGAACTCATCGACGTTATTATCGTTTACCTTATTTTCGTTTATATCTCTGACATTGTTTACCTGTTCACTAGTATCTTTGCTTGTTGTATACAACCTATCCGTTACCCGATCTTCGTGCGCTTTCCCAACCTCGCCTTTGTTCTCGACATTGTTCTCAACTTCGCTTTTATTCTCTTCTTCCGTTCTATCCAAAAACTCGACATTACCTATTTTTAGTTTCGCATCGCTCGCCTCGATAAAATCTCTACCTAGTAACACTGAGTAACCCATAGACCCATTAGGAACCACTAGGAGTTCAACTGAAACGTATTTATTCAACACCTTTATGTTACACTTCAATTTTCCAATAATATTCAAAGGGGACTTATTCAACCCGTAATATGCATCTTCAACCTGTACTAATTTTACTCCTGCTGGCACTATCACTTGCTTAATCAGGCTAACTGGGCTTCCTGAGTCGACTAAACATTCTACAAACATATCACTATTAGCATGTGCTGATACATATAAATTAAAATAACTTACGAAAGTATTCTTCGGCTTTTTGTACTTGTTACAGTCCACAGCATAATGACCTTGTTCGCCGCAAGCGTAACAGGATCCAGCTTCTCGTTTGGGTTTCTTGCAATCCTTTGCGTAGTGACCCGTGCAGTTACAGTTGTAACATCTCATTCTTTGGTCCGTGCGTACTTTTGCAGGTGGGCGATCGGGTAGGCTTATCGAGCGAAACGCTTTCACAACGTCATTCGCCGACGTAAAGTTTTGCAAGCGGGCCTGGTTTTGCAGTTGTCTGTCTGGAATACCCTCGATCAGATAGTCAGCCAACTCTTCGTCTTTCAAATTCAAATCGCTGCCTAGCATGCACTTTTCATTGAAGTAATTTGCAAAACTCTCTTCGTGCGACCACGTTCGCTTTTCAAACTTGCGCCGGCGTACGAGCACACTTTCGCCGGACGCAAACACCGACTTCATATCGCGGAGTAACTCGTCCACGTTTTTTGGTATTGTTACCTTGGCATTGTACCAAGCTAGAGCCGCTCCTTTTAGTTTAAGGTGTATAGCAACACCTAAAATCGCGTCGTCGATTTTCAGAACTTCGCGATAGTGCATGAGTTGGTTGTACCAAATATTAAAACCATCGCCGCCGTCGTAGACTGCTATAATATCCTTTAAAGTTTCGAAGGAAACATAGCCGCCACTTTTCTCTACACTCGCCATTGCATTGTCTTTCTCCAGGAGTGCCTTCTGGAGTTTGAGTAGCTGTATTTCTTTCTCCAACAGTTTAGCTTCTACGGCCGCTGCTTCTGCGTTTTTGTTGTTGTCGCTCGTTGTCGATTGGCTTGGAGCTCCGTTATTTTCGCTAACCTCGTTTGCGGTACTCTTCTTTGGGCAAGCACCAAAATTCCCGCTACGTACGCATACTACCCCGCTTCGCACACACACTGCATCCTCATCGTCGTTAATCACTACATTTCTAACTGCACTTTTTCCTCGCCGTTGTGTTTTGTTGCCTCTCCCGTTGTTCTCACCGTCGTCCTCACCGTTTGTCGCACCGTTGTCTCTACTTTGTGGTCTCGATCCATTGCCGTTATCCGCTACGTTGTTCTCGCCTTCATTTCTGCTGCTACCCTGGCCTTTATTTCTAACCTCGACCTTTTCTCGCCGTTGTGGTAAGCGCAAACCGCTACCCTCATCATCGACGTCACTTACGTCGTCGGCGTCATCGCTTTCGTCCACATCTTTTCCGCTTGACGCACCACGTGTCCCTGGGCACAGTCCACGAGCTTCCGCAGATAAATCGCTCAACCTGGCGGCCAACGATGCTTTTGCACCGCTAGCGTTGATGCCCACAGCGGTGCACCAGGCTTTCAGCTGGAGCAACGAATATTTTTCTGCATCAATGACGCCGTACTCCATATTCCGCCAAATTTTTTTTAAAAAAACTCAAATTTACTTTATAAATACTTTATGATGGGTCAAAGACCACTTCTGATAAAATATGCAGAAGGCAAAGTGATCAAAATAAAATGAACGTCCGAAGTCTTCGCTAGCAAAAATCGAATGAATCTCTTTTATTTTTTAAAATGGCGTGTCCTTTACAACGAGTCTTAATCGCTAGTTACAACGAGTCTTAATCGCTACTTGTCTTAAAGCTAGGGTTGCCAACTAATATTCACTGTAACTACAAACAAGTTACTTAAACTATGACTTAAAGCTAGATTCTTAAGTAAAAGCACACGTACTCCTAAACCTTATCGACTCCTACACAAGTAAATTTGTTTGCTTCTCGAGGCATTGATCCATCCTTTGCAAGGCCCAGTAATCAGCGGTCGTGCTGCCGAGTTGGGCGAACGTTCCAAAAGCTGCTATTCAATCGCTTGTTTTGTATGGAAAAGGGTTTCACAAGCAAATGGATTTTAACAACTTATAATTTTCGTGAGAAAAAATTAAAAATACTTGACATTTTCGAGACCAAATAATTTGAAAATAAATCAAATCAGCTGCTCTACTGATACTACCTGTTCAATGTACCTTGCTACACATTTATGAGCGCCAGTATTGGGAAATGAAAGTATCGTTTTGATAACGAAAAGTCCGGATATTCGGATAGCCGAATATTATCTTAGCTTCCAGAGTAACCGGATTTTTCATTTAGGTATCGGGGTATTCGAATATTCGGTTTATCCGGATAGTAGAAAAATCCGGATGAAGTTCCCAGCCCTAATGGGGAGTGATGCAGTCTAATATGTATGTATGAACGAACTCATTGCGCAGTTCAGCTCTGCCGCTACCAAGCAATATATGTATAAATGAGGCAAGCGTGCTTCGCGTAACTACATCCATTCGTACATATGTACATATGTTTGTATGGATATATTTATGATGAAGCAAACGGGTTTCGTTGATGTACTGATGGGCATATGTATGTACTTATGGACAGCAATGTTTTCATGTATGTACATATGTTTCAATGGTTGTATGTATACGCACATATGTAGTACCCTGCAGCAAAATTTAAAGAGTCTGGCAAAGCGCTAGTTCCGCCGAACAAATTTCAGAACTGTCTCTGAACTACTGCAAAAGGGATGCAGAGCTGGACGGTTGAAACTCATATGTTGCTAGCTGCGCTGTCATCAATGTTACTCATCCTGGTCATGCGAAAGCTGACATAAGATGCACAAATGTATTTTTTCGATTTTCTTACAGCCGCACTCAGAAACGTTACTTAAATTAGCTCTAATGGGCACTTAACTAATGATCGTTAAATCTGTTAATTAATACTTCCTCTCAGAGTTAAAAATTATGAAATAAACAAGTAAGAAAGTCTAAGTTCGGGCGGAGCCGAACATTAAATACCCGGCGCAAGTATTAAATATATGTTTTCCACCTTTCCGAAAGCTACCGCTACATGATAAGCCGGCGTGTATAAATTTTAAGTAAACTAGCGTCCTTAAATTTCAAAATATTGAAATTTCAAGCATTTCTGAAATTTACCGTTATATGAAAAGCGGCCGTAATTTTAGTCCGATTTCAACAATTTTCAATGGTTTACTTTTATGTGGCAAGCACAATAACCATACCGAGTTTGGTACAAATTGCTAGAACGGTTAGCGAGATACATATACGTGATCATAAGTGGGCGGTGCCACGCCCATTTTCCAAAATTTTATCATAAACGTATTTCCTGGCAAAGAATTGTTGCAACCATCATTTTGCATAAATTAGCTTTAATATTTACTGATTTGTCGAGGATTTCGTATTTCTCGAAATTACCGTTATATGGGATGTGGGCGTGGTTATTGTCCGATTTTAAAAATTTTCGGCCATTTGGTATGCTGTACCAGGGCCAACAACTGTGCCAAGTTTGGAATAAATTGATGCAGCGGCTATCAAGATATACACATGTGGCTACGCCCATTTTTAAAAAAATGTTAATATTCTTATTTTTCGTCTAAAATTTATTATAAATATCAATTTTGAGTGAATTATCTTCAGTAGTTACGAAAATATCGCAGTTTTTGTATTTCTGAAAATTACCGTTATATGGGAGGTAGGCGTGGTTATTGTCCGATTTTGCCCATTTTCAATATCATCCGTCGTACGCCCGAAAGAAGTACACGTACCAAGTTTCGTTAAGATATCTTGATTTTTACTCGAGTTATCGTGTGCACAGACGGACGGACAGACGGACGGACGGACAGACGGACGGACGGACAGACGGACGGACAGACGGACGGACAGACGGACGGACGGACGGACGGACAGACAGTCACCGCTTAATCGATTTCTCTTTTCATTCTGATCATTTATGTATACATTTGTCTATATCTATCTCGATTCGTTTTGCCTGTTACAAACAACCGTTATGTGAACAAAGTTATAATACCCTTGTGCACAAGTGCGCTCGGGTATAAAAATTTAGGTATGTCCCCAGTTGCGGCCCTTCAATTTTGTGGCATCACTCACTTTTTTCGTTGAGTTTGAAATAAAATATAAAAATAAGTATTTATATCGTTTTGCGCGCACCGGCTCAACATACGCAATGGCTAAGTGAGCAGAGCACTGGCGTGCCATTCGAGAGATCCGAGTTCGAGTGCTAGGGCAGGAAATTTTTCTTTTTCCATTTTTATTTTTTTTTCTTGTTTAATTTTTATGAACTATATTTATTGAATTTTTTTTGCTTCTTTGATCTAATTTTCTTTTGATTTATAGATTTTATTGCTTTAAAGAGGATTTTTTTTTTAATTTAATTAAATTGTTTGCTAAAAGACAAACAAGACCAATAACAAGCCAATTCTGGCATATGTCTTTCAACTCACCTCAGTCTTCCGAGAGACAAAAGTCTTTATATTTCAGCAACTATCTTGAAAGCCCTTTTCTGTATTTCGAATAACTAATTGAAAGATGTGCTAATAGTGTTGTTATATTTATCATTTAGCAATAAGTTTTCTAAAAACTAAACGAAATGAAAAAAATACTTTTTTTAAAACAGGAAAAACTAAAAATTTGAGAAACTTAAAGTGAAAGAAGAATCAAAAAAGTATCCAAACGTTAAATAAAATAATATATTTTAATTTTTTTTTAAATACAATTTTTTTAAGTTTTATTGCTTAATGTTAAAAGGATTGAACTCGGATCTCTTGAATGGCACGAAAGTCCTCTGCTCACTGGGCCATTGCCACTGTTACACCAACGTTATCGAAGTTGAAATTTATTGAAAACAAACAAAAAATTTCAAAAGCATTCCTCAAAAAGTTAAGTAAAGGTTTTTGTTTACTTATCTTTAATGTTCATTAAATGCCGTTAACGAATCATTAACTGACTCTGAGCGGGAATTTTTTCAAATCGTTACTGAGGGACGCCTTAAGTAATCATTAAACGACTCTGAGTGCGGCTGTTAGACCCTAAAACTAATAGCAAACTGTTTTCGTTTATTTAATATGTAATTCTCTAGTTTATGGGGCAACTGCTAAAATATTTCCAAAAAAGTGGTTATTGGTAACATTAATGTAATTTTTATACATATATACGTACGTATAAAATTGAATGCAAAATATAACCATAAAATTTAATTAAACTACACTTAAGAGCAAAATTCTGCTTACACCATTTTAAATATTCACAATATATTGCGAATTAAAATTGGTTTGTTATTATTTAATAAAAAACTGATCATGCTTAAAACAAAATCATATAAACCGGGTTTTCCAGCTTTAAATAAAACAAAATTAAATTTAACAGTTTTTCATCTAAATTTTTTACCTTTTAATCAGATTAAATAACTAAAATAACCGAAAGTGGTAAAGAATCTCACTTTGAAATGAGGGTGCTATTGATATGACCGATACTGTACATACCTAAATATATCACCGAGCACCCGAAATGTGTAGTTATGCAGTGATGTTTTTTTTTTAATTTCCAATGTTTTTCATTTTAAATATTTTTCGTTAAGTTTTTATTTAGGTACTATGTCCTATATTCCATAAACCATTGGAACTCAAATTCCTAACTGTGATGCAAACTTGATAGAACTCTAAAAACTGTATTCAAATTTCAAACTTTTTAATCAGAGATTTTTTATAAATATTTCGAGTATTCTGTTTTGTAGCCCATCAAATTTTAGTGTAGTAAAGTGTAATCTTGCATCTTAAACGAAAATATTTAAATAAGAGAATACCTTCAAGAGCGTGCGTAAAAAGAGTTATAAGAAATTAATGGGCTATAGAACTTATATACATACTTATAAACTATGATTTAAAATATTGAAGTTTTTATAACAGTTTCTAGAATTCTACAAAATTTCCAACACAGTTAGAAACGTGAATTTATATGTTTATGTTATAATACTTATGAGCCATCCTTACATAAAAAATTTACGAAAAATATTTAGCATGAAAACCATTGTGAATATTTAAAATTCTATATATTCTTATTTCGATGCCGGGAGTTTATGTATTATCTTTCAATACATTTAATACAATTTAACGCTGAGTTATCACAAAAAAGCATTTAATATATCACCGTTTTTCTCACTTGGTTTAGATTTTTAATTATAAATAAAAATTATTTTTAAAAATAACGGTTTTAGAAAATGAAGGAATAACTGACACTTTATGTTCCTAATTTTAAAGCACAAATCGCCTCATAAAGTAAATTAGTCCAACACAAATAGCTATTTAAACATAAAATTAAGTATTTTTCATTTACAAAATTGTATGCGTGCTTATTTAAAGAAAAGGCTCTATACTATATTTCTTAGAACCAGCTCAACACTAACCACATTTTTTCTAGCTCGGAGGTGTTGCTAGGAACTGTTGTTATATGAACTGTCTTAGAACCATCTAACCTAAGTCAGCTCAGAACAAGTTAAAAAGTTCTGCAGAGGGCGACAATTGTCACTTCGTAGGACATCGCCATGTTAAAAAAGACAGTTGAAAGCATTGATTTGCGATAGATGAAGAACCAGTACCGTCCCTTTTCAGGCTAGCTCAGCGCAAGTTCTGAACCAGTTTGACTTGCTGCAGGGCTACAAACGAAAACAAATCTAATAAGCGCTCGTTGATATAAATGCGAACTGTACTGATTGTCAAAAATTATGAGTTTGTTGTACATTTGTTCATGTTTGTCAATGTGCGTGCAATTTTTATACCCGAGCGCACTTGTGCACAAGGGTATATTAATTTTGTTCACATAAAGGTTGTATGTAACGCCACAACGAATCGAGATAGATATAGACAAATGTATACATAAATGCTCAGAATGAATAGAGAAATCGATTAAGCCATGTCTGTCTGTCCGTCCGTCCGTGTACACGATAACTCGAGCAAAAATTGAGATATCTCAACGAAATTTGGTATGTAGGTTTCCGTTAATCCAAGGTAGGTTGGTATTGATAAATGGGCGAAATCGCACTGTAACCACGCCCACTTCCCATATAACGGTAATTTCCAGAAATACGAAAACTGCGATATTTTAGTAACTACTGAAGATAATTCACTCAAAATTGATATTTACAATAATTTTCAGACGAAAAATAATAATATTATAAATTTTTGGAAAATGGGCGTAGCCACGCCTACTTATGGTTACATGTATATATCTTGGTAACCGCTGCACCAATTTCTTCCAAACTCGGCACAGTTGTTGGCCTTGGTATAACATATGAAATAGCCGAAAATTTAAAAAATCGGACAATAACCACATCCCATATAAAGGTAATTTAGAGAAATACAAAATCTTCGATAAATCAGTAAATATTAAAGCTAATTTATTCCAAATTGATGCTTGCAACAATTCTTATGATCACATATATGTATATCAGTAACCGTTCTATCAATTTGTACCAAACTCGGTATGGTTATTGTGCTTGCCACATAAAAGCAAAATGTTGAAAATTATTGAAATCGGACAAAATTGCGGCCGCTTTTCATATAACG
>NW_023464143.1:1181-11744 GCF_013731165.1 Rhagoletis pomonella | reverse complement strand
TCAAGAGAAGAAACAACACCCAACAATTTACAGAGTATGTAAAATCTCTGGAAACAATTTTTTACATTGGAACATGTAAATGCGATTTGAAGGCAGCTCCATGTGCATGCGGCTGGGTTCCCGAACGCCTCAAAGAATTCATGCACGATCAACATAATCAGAGAAGACTAACAATGGATGCATTTGTGATGGAAACTGAAGAGCAAGGAGCAACGTCTATGTCATCAATGCCAACATACCAAGATCCCGATGATTCAACATACGCACCGCCACCGGTTCAAGAAGATATGGAGAAGCACAAGTTCACAATACACAGAGAGATACGATTGTTTTAACTTTGCCTTGGTATGTGACAGATTTGGTGTGCCTGACAGAGTAGCATCAGCATTGGGAACCGCTCTTTTGCAAGATTTTAAAATTAAAGATAAGCATGGGAAACCTCTCATCATGGATAAATCGAAAGTTCGCAGAGAAATAGAGAAATACAGACAAGAAGTGCTTCGCAAACGGTTAGATGATAACAATTTGTTAGCGTTTTCATTCGATGGCAGAAAAGATGATACTTTAACGATAGATAAAATTGATGAGAAGTATCATACTAGGATGGTAAAAGAACCTCATCTTGTTATTTTGAGAGAACCCAATTCTGAATTGATTGGTTACGTAAGACTGGAACATGAAACCGCTGAATACAAAACAACCAAATTAAATGGTTTTTTCAACGATAAAAATATATCACTGGATGCATTAATTGGAATATGCACTGACGGTGAGCCAACAAACACTGGCCCACACGGTGGAATTATACGACGATTCGAATTGCTGTTAAAAAGACCATTGCATTGGTTCGTTTGCCTTCTACACTTCAATGAACTTCCGTTTCGGCATTTGTTTGAAGCTTTGGATAAATCAACCAGCACTGGACCAAGATCGGCAACCGGAAAACTGAGCCGTCAAATCGAAACTTGTGAAACTCTTCCGGTAAGTTATTGCTATCACTCATTTATTATAATTGTCAACCATTTTTATTATTTTATTATTATATATTTTAAGGTGGTTGACGGCTTCCAGAAAATTGAGTTGCAAAATATGCCCCCTGCTCCAGAAAAAATTGAATTTTCCAACGATTCGAAGTACTTATACGACATGGCCCATGCAATTTCTAGCGGCGTGGTTCCGGTGGATCTGGCTAACATCAAACCAGGGAAAATTGTACATTCTCGGTGGCTCACCAAGGCCGCTAGATTATTGCGATTATATGTGACAACGGAAAATCCAGATGCAAATTTAAGAATTCTGGTTGAATTTATAATTAAATGTTATGTGCCAATGTACTTCAATATCAAGTATTACAGCTCTGTCGTGTACGGCAGTGCATTATTTTTCAAGTTCATTGGTTGGTCACGATTTCTAGAACCTCGTTTACGCAAAATTGTCAATCAAGTAATTAAAGATAATTCATATTATGCGCATTCGGAAAATATCTTGTTATCAATGTTGTTTGATGATAGCAAAGAAAAGCGCGACTGTGCCATCAAGAAAATTCTACGCTATCGAACCGATGTTGACGAGCCAATGGAACTTAGAGTTTATAAAAAACCAGATATAAACTTTAATTGCACAAGTTATACGGAAATGATCAATTTGAATGATATAAATATCGTATTTGAACCAACATTCACGCGAAGCATTCCGTACGATACATTGAAAGAATATTTAAATCAAGATGATCCACCGTTTAATGATCCAAAAATTCCATCACACATACAAGGAACGGAACGACATGTTCAATTGCTAGCTAGCGTTTCCAAACGGGTTATACCGGAAAATGTATGTAGAGGCTGTTATGGCGACATTAGAGAGCCGTGCGAAATTGCCCAGACTTGAAAGTAAAAAAGACTTCAAACAATAATTTTTTTTAGTTTCTTTTCTATAACTCACTTAAATTAATTTTTTCATTTACATATGTTCTGACTAAATAAATGTCTTAAGAGAAAAAATGGATATTATTATAAATAAATAATAAATATTATTATAAATAAATAAATAAAAATAAAGAAAAAACATAGCCATTTAGCTGATTTATTCATGTAAAGGCCAAAAATGGTGATTTTTGAAATGATTGTATGGGGAACCCCCCAGGGGAGTTCCAGGGGGTGTGCCACTGGCATGGGTGGATCGGCCGTCCAAAGTTAGTGGGGGTCGGTCATACATTTGGATTCGATTGGAGCACTCTAAGTGGGTCAAAGTGGGATTTTTCAAAATTTGCCCCTACCCAAAAGTTCGACCCAAATTGGGGGACATAAGAATTCGTTTTAGAGGTATGGTTCCTTCGGCAAAGTTTCTTTTTTTTAATCCCTAGAATACGATTTTCACAGAGCAATGAGCGATTTTTAAATCGAGCCGCCCTAGTGAAGATACTTTAAGTTCACCAATCTCTAACGATAATAAAAAAAAAAAAAAAATACGAAAATAATCGAAGATATGCAGTCGGGTTTTGGTGAAATATGTAATATTCAGGTTAGTAGTGACCAAGAAGAAGTTGACATAGGTTTAGGTAGTAAGGAAGGATTGCAAAACATATCGAAGATATGATAAAGAGATATAGTGATAGAAGTAAAGACATGTCTACTAAGAGTAGTTATGAAGCTAAAATAACATTGACTTCCGATGCTCCAACTTTCTGTGCTCCAAGAAGGCTTTCATTGAAAGAAAAAGATGGGGTGAACCGTATAATTGAAGAATTACTTGACAAGAAAATTATTAGACACAGTAACTCGCGATATGCTTCGGCAATTGTATTAACGAAACAGAAAAGCGGGGAAACGCGATTATGTATAGACTACAGAAATTTAAATAAGCTGATTGTACGGGATAATTATCCTTTGCCACTCATAGAAGACTGCTTAGAATATTTGGGAGATAAAAAATATTTTACGCGTTTAGATTTGAAGTCGGGTTTCCACCAGATCAAAATGGCGGAAAACTCAGTTAAGTATACAAGCTTCGTGGTGCCACACGTGCAATTCGAGTTTTTGATAATGCCATTTGGCCTTAAGAATGGTCCAGCCATATTCCAACGATTTGTAAACACAATTTTTAAAAATTTAATAAATCGGAATTTATTGGTACTTTATATGGATGATATAGTTATTGCCACAAAAACAATTGAAGAGCATCTAGATCTACTTCAGAAAGTGTTAAACCTTCTATTAGAAAACGGCCTTGAAATAAAACTCTAAATGTAAGTTTGCCTACCAACAAATCGAATTCTTAGGCTATAAAGTGTCCCGAGAAAAAATTAGGCCTTCAGAAAATCACATTGTTGCAATTACCAATTATCCTATTCCGCAGAATACACGTCAGCTTCAGTCATTTTTGGGCTTGTGCTCAAACTTCCGCAAGTTTGTAAAGTCCTTTTCCCTTTTATCTCGTTGTTTATATGATCTTTTAAAAAAACAAGCTAAATTTGGTATTTAATGAAGAATTTATCAAATCCTTTCGATTGTTGAAAGAAAAATTAGTTTCCGGTCCCGTGCTAGCAATTTATAACCCCAGAAGAGAGACAGAATTACATTGTGATGCAAGCAAACACGGATTTGGGGCAATCCTGCTTCAAAAACAAGATGATAGGCAATTTCATCCGATTGCGTACTTTTCCAAAAGGACTTCAGACGCAGAAGGACGTTATGACAGTTTCGAGTTGGAAACGCTTGCGGTTATATATGCACTCCGATGTTTTAGAGTATACCTTGAGGGCATTAAATTTAAGATAGTAACCGATTGTAACTCCTTGACACTTACATTGAGTAAAAAGTTAATTAACAGTAGAATAGCTAGATAGGCATTAGAACTTGAAAACTGCGATTATACGGTCACTCACCGTTCGGTAACAAAAATGTCACACGCAGATGCGTTAAGTAGAAATAAATTCGATTGTGATGATGTGATTGCAGCAATAGACAGTGAAGATTTAGATTTTCAGTTGCAAATAATGCAATCTCGAGATAATAAACTCGAAAATAGGGAAGATGAAAAGTTTTGTATGTTGAATGGAGTGGTCTTTAGAAAGGATGGAGACCTTACGAGAATGTATGTACCTAAGAAGTTAGATATTGAACTTATCCGATCAATACATGAACAGATTGGCCATCAAGACGTGGAGAAGTGTTACCAAAAAATTAAGACTAACTACTACTTTCCAGATATGAAAGGAAAAATAGACACATTCAAAAAGAATTGTATTCGACGCATAATGTATTATGCCCCAAATAAACAGAATTGGAGCCTACACAATATTGAGAAACATCCAAAACCATTTCATACAATCCATTTAGATCATATATTAGTTATTGTTGATGCATTCACAAAGTTCGTAAAATTGTTTGCTGTATTAACCACAAGCATCAAAGAAGTGATTGCTGTCTTAAATAAGTATTTTGATAGTTATAGTCGGCCTATTAGATGTATAACAGACAGGGGCAGTTGTTTCACATCGAAAGACTTTACTGAGTTTCTGAAAGAAAGAAATATTCTACATGTAAAGTTAGCTGCGCATTCTCCGCAGGCTAACGGCCAAGTCGAAAGAATTAGTCGTAGCCTCGTTGGAATGTTGGCAAAATACAGTGACCCGCTAACGCATTCCGACTGGGTGAAGCATCTACATAAAATAGAGTTTGCAATCAACAACACGGTTAACCGGTCCACTGTAATAAAACCTAGCCAAGCCTTATTTGGTGTTAGTCAGAGGGGTCAAACAGTAGATAAGCTAACAGAGTATCTAGACCAATTCGCTTCAAGTTCAGTGAGGGATTTAGAGATATTGAGAGAGAAAGCAAGTAAAAATATTGAAAAAACTCAAAACTATAATAAGACATACAACGAAAAGAAAAATAGATCGGTTAGTTTATTCAAGGAAGGTGACTTCGTTGTGATTAAGAATATTGACACTTCAGTGGGCATAAATAAAAAGTTGTTGCCAAAATTTAAAGGCCCATATAGAATCTTTAAAGTATTACCAAATGATCGGTATGTCATAAAGACATAGAAAACGGTCAAATAACACAAGTACCGTACGACGGTGTGGTGGAGGACTGTCATATCAGATTGTGGAAAAGCAAGGAAGACGTAAGCAACACTTTATTATAAATGTAAACATATGTAATTATTAGATTATCATGTTAGCTCTAGCTCGGTAAATGCTTAAAGCAAAGTTTACACGATCGAGGTCAATCATTATTGTCAGGTTGGACGAGCTGTAGTAGAACCGCAGCCTTATATATAAGTTATTTGGCAACCTTAGATAATGTAGTAGAACTGCAGCCCTAGATAGAAGCAATTTGGCAACCTTAGACAAGCATATGAAATATGGCAACCCTGTCTTTATGTCATCACTAAATAAAGATTAATCGTCACTAGACATGAATAAAGGCGCGAGCTCAAAAGTTGACCGCGAAAAAAGGCGCATTAAAAAAAACTTCAGCGAAGAAAGACTCTTAACATAGTTGACGGCGAAGAAGGACGCGTAAACTTATTTTCGCGGTCAACTATGTTTGCGGTTGTAATAGTATGTACATTCCGTAAAGTTTCTGGCGAATAATGCTGAAGTGACAGTTCTTGGCCAAGTATAAATCTATGATTATTGGTCTTTCTTCGCCGTCAACTAGGTTACGCGTCTTTCTTCGCCGAAGTTTTTATTAATCGCCTTTTTTCGTACAATTTTTTTATGCGTCTTTTTTCGCCGTCGAAACACTAGCGCGCCTTTATTCGTCTCTAGTGACGTAATAAATTATTATTTTACCAGCCCTGAAAGCGGGTGTTACTTGTATTCTACACTACTTTTAATCCGTTTGTGCAAACTATTTTTCAAAATAAATCTAGAAAACTATATAGTTACAGGCTTGTAAGCCTGAATATGTGTCTGTATGGGCAGCTCCACACGGCTTGGTCATATATTAGAACTTACAAAAAGTAAATATTGTATAGTAAGGCAATTTCCTATAAGACTGTAAATGACTTTTTAAATAGATTACAACTCATAAATATCGTGTATATAAGTGAATTCCTAATTTTAACATATAGCCACTCTACTCTAGTATATCAGTTGTCCATTTGGCTCAATATTATGACAATGCAGCAAAAGTTATTTAATATTAAAAGATCGGCTATCCATACGATTTTTGTGTACGTCTTTTTCCATTGTTAACCACGATATTGTAAAAGTAATTAATACCTTTGAAATATTTTATGTATGAGTACAACCCTGTGTAAGTTGGACATGACGAAGAAGGGAAAAAACCGCAGCTAACTTTAAGGAGAATCCTGTTTAAAAGAGAAAAGAAATGAGTAAAGTTGGTTTTTGGTAATCAAAAATTTAGAGAGTTATTTATTTGAGCCATCCTATTGTTTTCACCCGCAGAAGTGGGATTGTAAACCCGAATAAACATTAAGTTGACGAATTTTTAAACTATATAGTCCGAAAAACTTGGTAATAAAGAGGACCTCATGGAAACGTTGACTAAAGGGGGAGTGAAATTCCCCGAATCGGCAACTATTTCCCAACTACGTGCACTTTGCGCTCGAGTGGTCGGCGCCCAGAATGATCCTGGGTTGGTTTCTTGTGGAAAAAAAACTGATGCAAATTTTTCTACTGCTGATGCAAACTTTTCGACTACATGCGCTTTTGTCCCTACGATGACTTCTGCAAAGGATGTAACTTCGGTTACTTATGTTGAAGAATCTTCTGCTCCATCAATAATTTCCGTTATCAATCAAACTTCCGATGATAATTATGAAGAACCTGCTGTTCCAATGAGGGATGAAACTCCTTCGGTAATTTGTGTTTCGGTGGGAAACTCTCCGATAGTCCCAAGCACGGGAATCAATACAACTGCTGTTACGTTTCCGTCATCTATTGCTCCAATTTATTCTGTATCGGAAAACAAGTCCAGTAGTGTTGCAGGAAATACGTCGAATATGGTGCCCTTGCATGCTGAGATTGTTCGCTTTAGAAAACAACGTGAAATTTTGCTTTTGAAGCAAGAGATTCAGCAATTGCAGGGAAGCGCTCAAATGCTATGGCAACGAAGTGGACTAGTGACGATGCACATGATATTAAAAAATGGTTTACCGATCTGGAAGAGATTTTCGAAATGTTGCAGATAAATAAGCGTTACAAGTTTTTATGTGTTCGCCGCCTTTTGGATGGATCAGCGAAACTGTTTGCTAGAACGGTACCCGCTGCTGATTATGACGGTCTCAAGGAAGCCCTAATAGAGCAATTCGGGCATTCGAATTCCTTGTGGGAAGTATATGAGGAGTTAAAAAATCGTAAACCGAAAAGCAATGAAAGCATTCAAAGGTACTTGATGGAAATGCAACTGATTGCTAGCAAGGCAAATATACCTGAACGTGATTTGGTGGATGCAGTTATTGTTAACATTGGTGATAGATCTGGTTTGGCTACCGTGTTATACCAGGCAAAGACGGTTCGTGAATTGAAGCTTCAGTTGGAGAGGTATGAGAAGTTGCGTCCGAGAACTATTGAGACAGTTAAGCCAAACAAATCGCGCATTGGTTTGATGACTACTACGGATGGAGCTACGGCAGCTCCAGTTAATGATACAATTCGCTGCTACAACTGTTCGCAATTCGGACACTATCAGACACAGTGCCCGAAACCAAAACGTCCTGTGGGTTCCTGTTTTAAGTGTGGAACGATGGGCCACTTGCATCAAGCTTGTTCAAAACGAGGATTGGTTGCTGCCGTTGAAGATCCCCCGAAGGGTTCGGTCCGAATGATGTACATAGGAGATGAGGAGGGTATGGTCGAAGCAATTCATGAGCTGCAAATGGTAAGTGTCGCCTTTAAGGACAAACAGGGCAAATGCACTAAGAAAAATAATTGTTCTGTTCTTTTTGATTCCGGCAGTCCGAGGAGTTTCATTAAGAAGTCATGTGTTCCATATTTGATCAGTGGACGTTTGAAATTATCAAACTATGTTGGGGTGGGTAATGTGAATTTACATGTGTATGATAATGTTTCATGTGTTGTAGAGTTTGACAATCAGAAAGTTTTACATGAATTGTCTGTGCTTCCAGATTCTGACCTATCTATGCCGCTACTTGTGGGACGTGACCTTTTAAGAAAATTTAATATATTTCTATGTAACTTCAAACACAGAAAAGTTTATCCAAAAAATGAATTGTTGCTTATTAAAAATAAAAATGAATTTGGACACCCTAAGTTTTAAAATAATGGTGCATTTGACTTGTTTGGCTTAAGGAAATCTATCTAATCTATGACTATTGTGAACAGTGTCTGAAATCAGGTGTAAAGAAAAATATTAAGGAGTTACATTCGGAAGGTAGTAATATTGCTATTGCTTCAGACTTATGTATTGAGCAAAGTAGTGATGATCACAATGTATCGTATACAGAAATAAACATTAATCCTGATTTACATGGAAAACAGTTTGGAGTACTTCAGGAGCTAATCATTACAAATTATTGTAGTCCTATAGCTGATGACGACAAAACCTTACGATTTGAAAATGAAATTAAATTTAACTGATGACACGCCATTCCACTGTGCTCCTCGGAGATTATCTTATTTAGAAAAATCGGAGGTGCAGTCAATAATTGATGAACTGCTTAAAAAGGGTTATATTCGGTACATTAACTTTCCGTATACGTCGGCTACAGTCCTTGTTAGAAAAAAAGTGGTGAGGGCAGGTTATGTATAGATTATAGGTTTTTGAACAAGAAAACTATTCGCGATAATTTTCCCATTCCGTTAGTTGAAGACTGCATAGAATATCTCGAGGGAAAGAAGTACTTTACTGCATTAGATTTAAAAAATGGATTCCATCAGGTACATATGCATGAAGAATCGATTAAGTACACATCATTTGTAACTGCTAGTGGCCAATATGAGTACACTCGAATGCCTTTTGGACTGAAAAACGCACCAGCATTTTTCCAACGGTTTATTTGCGAGGTGTTGAGAGACTTAATTCATTCAAAAAAGATAGTGGTGTTTATTAAGGATATAACGATAGCATCGGATACCCATGTGGAAGTGTTGGGTGAAGGTTTGCAACGGCTAAGAAAGGCTGGATTAGAGTTGAAAATGAGCAAGTGTAATTTTGGTTACTTTGAAATGGATTTCTTGGGTTATGTGGTTAACCAAAAGGGTATTCGACCACATCCTATGCATATAGATGCCATTAAGGAATTTCCCCAGCCTCGAAACGTTAAGGAGGTAAAAGATGTTTAGGTTTGTTCTCCTTTTTCAGAAGATTTGTCGCCTCATTTTCAAAAATTGCTATACCTTTAAAGGGTGAACACACCAAAACTGCGACACTTAGAAATTACTACCAGAAACAAACTAGCAGGCTTTAAAATTATTTTTTTTTTTGTATTATATAACTTGGAAGTTTAGATGTTATTAAAATGTTAAAATATTAGTTATTATTTGCTCCATCTGCAAGTGATCGGTATTTTCATCGCACTTGCGCCATCATGTTCTGCACGACTGCATCATCGACTTTACGCGATGCGCACAACTACTTTGTTTTGCACTCTTCAATATTTTTCACGGTTTCACCAGTTTTCTTCAAGATTTCTTTGACAATTGACCAATATTCCCCAATAGGACGTGGCTCTAGGCTATTGGGTGGATTGCAGTCATGAGGTACAAAATTGATGTTATTTGCATTATGCAATGTATATTTATATATATATGCATATATATATATATATATATATGGGGCATTTCACCTCAAGTGACCCAACTTTTGAAATCTATGTCTTCCGATCGGGATGAAATTTGCACCAAGGTTAGTCCTAAAAAATAGTAGTTATGACACAAAATTTCAATGGGATCGGTCAAACACACTCCGAGTTGGAGGGTCTAGAATTTTGACATTTTGGTCAAACGGCCATTTTTTCGGATCCATCTAACTAATTACCTATTGTATTTAGAAAATTTTTTCAGGAATCTTTTCGATAGATTTCTCTTCAGTCTTTACAAATTTTATTTTTTTTTAATTAAAATGAATTTTTTTTAATTGTTTTTTTTTAAATAAAAAATAATTTTTATGTTTTTTTTTCAAAAAGGGGTATTTTTTTAATTTTTTTTTTTGCTCAAAAGAACGCTTACGTATTTTTCTTTAAGAGCTTTGTGGTCGCTTAGTGGGATGCAACTTGTGTATCAATCAAAATTAGCGTTTAGTAACTCGAAACAGCGGTTTTTTTAATTTTTAATATATGACCTATTGTCTTCTTTTTTTCGTATTATTGTGTAAGTGTCTCGGAAACCTGAAAATAAAACTTATATGAGAAGGTATATACAATTACCTTTCCAACGGTATATAACACGCCTAACCAAAGTTTCATACCCTCGATACTGCCATTCCCGTAGTTAAGGATGATTAAGATTTTTCGTAGTCTAACACAGCAGGTACTCGATTTTGTGCATCCAAACTCTTTATTAATAGCTTTGCAGAATTTTGAGTATTAGATTTGCATACCTACTAGCACAATATTTAAAAGGTATGAAGA
>NW_023464143.1:0-1081 GCF_013731165.1 Rhagoletis pomonella | reverse complement strand
ATTTCAAAAGTTGGGTCACTTGAGGTGAAATGCCCCATATATATATATATATATATATGCATATATGTATAGTATTATATTCAAAGACATTACATGTACCCACCTTGGCCTCCAGCGATGATGGTACCAGCATGCTGTCGAGAACCTGTGTGGAGAGTTAGAGAGCCAACTATATATACCGATGGCTATACATACATACATATGTACACCTGCAGTCACGGTGCTGAGGTCTGCACCTACTGCCCTACTGATTTTAAAGTAAAACCACTTGCTCGTGATTCCGGACGGCGAGCGAATCGGAAAACTACCTGATTGCAAATATATATACTTTTAGGCGCAGGAGGCTTATAGTTTTTAAGTTATTTGTTGTAAAAGTTTGTAAATTGAACTAACCTTTCGGCGCTATTTCACACAATAAACACTACATTTATGTACACACTTCGGCAAAATAGTTGCATTAAAACCCCGCACAATGAAATGTAAACATATTTTTTACATTTATGATGTATTTTTAGTAAGTTTTTATAATTATCACGCACTTATATATGTATACGCACATTGTGAATACAGAACTGTTGATTCAACCATGGTTTCACACTGACATTAGAAGAGTGCTGCCACATCTAAGAAAACAACAATAAAAGAGAATAGTTTTTATCGTACCCATTTTCCTGCTCAGCGTTGAATTAGTAGTAAAGGAGGGTATGGGGTTAAACACCTCCAATATATAAAAAAAAGTCACGCGCCGCAGGCGAAAATTTTTAATAAAAAATCGCGCGATTTTTGATTACAAATTTTCATTATTTATAGAAGTATTGATTTTTATGGAAAAAACGCCACAGGGAAAAAATACACTCTTTGAGAAATTAAATTTAAAAAAAAATTTGCACTTTTTGTTTATTGTTAAATAAAAAATTTTAAATAATGAAAATCAATAATTATATCATTCTATCTTGAAGTGACAAGAATTACTGACATTTGAGTAAAAACATTGTTGGAATCTATTAAATTTTGACAAAGTTATGGGCATTAAAAAAAAATTCTCACTGTAAATTCGAATAATCGATTTTTGCCTGAAAAA
>NW_023464142.1:10635-11745 GCF_013731165.1 Rhagoletis pomonella | reverse complement strand
GTGATGCAGTCTAATGTACATACATTTGTGTGTATGAAGAAGTAATAGTTTTTTCCTTACATTAAAGGTCTCATAACTTTCGGCATGGTAAATTGTTGAAGAAGTAAATAAATTAGCCTTGTGTTTGGAATTTACCGAAACTGGTTAAAGTATTTCCCAACAAATTGAATTTTTTATCATAATAATTTTTTATCATAATAACAAGCATAGCAAAGTAAAATTTCTAACTGAAAATAACCGTCGCTGGGTGTCGAATTCAATAAACCAAAATGATAATTTCAGGAGTTAAAAGCCCTTCTGAAAGGCCTTCCTGAGTGTTAAGAGGCCTTCCACTCTATATTTCTTTCTTCTTTTTTTTTATATGGAGTGGCACAAATTGAAGGGCTTCTTCTTTCGCTACCCATGGAAGGCCTTCCAGAAGGGCATATTTCACAAGGCCTTTTGGAGGAGTTCTTTTTTAAGTTTCTTCTTTAATTTATAAAAATCATACATCTTTGAAGTATTTGCTTAAGGTTTATATCAAATATACTAACTATATATTTATGGAAATTGCCTTTTTTTCTGCTAAATAGATAGAGTATATTCGATTAAGAATGTCCACGATTTAGCTTTCCCTGATTCCATATATACACATTTGATGTTGCCTTTTTTTGCCTTTTTTAAGATATTTGCCTTTTTTTTGCCTTTTTTAAGATATTTGCCTGTTTTGCCTTTTCTACCTTTAAAAAAGTGATTATAGCATTAACATTTTTTTTTTTTTAGGATTAAAAAATATACACATGCCCATGCGGCTTATAGAAGCGCAGGGACCTCTTGCCAAATTGGTGGTGGTAAAATTCAAAGCCGTTTTCTCAGCTAACGTAGGCTTAGAGACAATAAGGGGTGTGGGTAAAATTGTAAAGGGGGAGGAAAACGCCCTTATTCCTGATAATATGAACGTTTCAAACGTTCCATATTTAAATTGGACTCCACTTGTATCAACTTACGTCGAGCGCACATTTAGTACATTCAAGGCTTTTCTTCGCGAAAATCGAATGAAAATGCTGCCAGAAAACTTCAAAATGCATCTTGTGGTTCAATGTTACTACAACTATACAGATTAAAGTTTTC
>NW_023464142.1:9234-10535 GCF_013731165.1 Rhagoletis pomonella | reverse complement strand
GTGCCTCATTTTGCTTTTTTTGCAATACCTTTTTGTTTGCCTTTTCCTGCCTTTTTCGCTATTTTATTTTGCCTTTTTTTGCCTTTTTTACAATACCTAGTGCCTTTTCCTGCCTTTTTCGCTATTTTATTTTGCCTTTTCCAGCCTATTTCGTTACTTTATTTTGCCTTTTTTATAGGTTTTTAGGTCCTAAAAATCCGTTCCCTGCTTATAACACATATTTTTTGGACGGTATCGAGCTGACTCGCTGCGGACAAAATTTTAACTACGGGCTCAATTACCCCGGTAGTAATGTTTAGCTTTCTTGCCCAGAATTGTAGCGTGCTAACCCCTGGAAGAGGAGATCCCTTCTTCCTGAGCACCTTATACACTTTCGCGCTGGTCGAGTATAGGGCGATTGATCGAGAAATGTCTTGTTCGGACCATTTTAATTGTTTTCTTCCGAGTTTCAGCTTTCGGATTTGACCAGGAGTAAATATCGCCAGAAGCTTTTCTTCGATATTGTTTTGCTCGAATTTAGCTCTTTTCGCGCATTCCTCCAGAGAAGAGACTTTCTTTTTCCAAGCCTTTTCGGCCTCTTGTAAAACAAAGTTTTCACAGATCAGTGATTCGCTACATATCACAGAAGTTATTTATATAAGGGGAGCTCACGTTAAGTGGCATTTTAGGCGTAAAGCTGCTACCACATGTTTTGTTGCTTTTCCATTAACAAAATGCGTGCTAGATTACAACGTAGCAACTTTACACCTAAAATGCTACGGGAACTGAGTAACCATATTAAATATAATGATATCATTGTCTCACATTTTCTTCTTCAATTGGGTGTTTTCCTCCAATCGCGTTTTGCAGCAGTCTTGTAGGCGACGATTATCGCAAGAAATCGCTTCCCTGGAGGAAATTGTACAATATTTAATTATTAAAATTACGCGAGTAACTTCGATATTACATATCGAGACCTCCAAACCATACCATGCAAAGTCACGTTAGACTTACAGACTTAGGATAGTATAGTGTGGAGATGTCGATATATACTTACTTTTTAGTTTTAATAGTTTTTGTGATTCCTCTGCCTCACGTTTCAGTACTTCTCTATAAAGTGTTATGGCGTTTGTGGAACATAATAACTTTAAAGCAACAAGCATATATATGTAGGTATAAGTGTTTAACTTACATTTTTTGCTCCAACTCTTGGGGAGATTGTCGCGGGATGCTTTCGGATGATAATTCCGATAACGGCAATCTTGCAGGCGCGGTAGAAATTTCTTGTTCTGCAATTATATCGGCAGCATCCAACAAATCTG
>NW_023464142.1:0-9134 GCF_013731165.1 Rhagoletis pomonella | reverse complement strand
TAGAAGATGGGCTGCTTCCATTTAGACACCAATCCTGTAAAGAGGATATGTATTTTTTATGTCATTTTATTAATTTATTTATATCGTACCTCGGAGCATAGCCACTTGTACATAATCCACTGGTGAGTACGTTGTGTCGCAAGGTTTGTCGTAGCAATACGCTTTTCGGATCTTCATCTCATCAAAGCTTATAACACATATTTTTTGGACGGTATCGAGCTGACTCGCTGCGGAAAAAATTTTAACTACGGGCTCAATTACCCCGGTAGTAATGTTTAGCTTTCTTGCCCAGAATTGTAGCGTGCTAACCCCTGGAAGAGGAAATCACTTTTTCCTAAGCACCTTATACACTTACGCGCTGGTCGAGTATAGGGTGATTGATCGAGAAATGTCTTGTTCGGACCATTTTAATTGTTTTCTTCCGAGTTTCAGCTTTCGGATTTGACCAGGAGTAAATATCGCCAGAAGCTTTTCTTCGATATTGTTTTGCTCGAATTTAGCTCTTTTCGCGCATTCCTCCAGAGAAGAGACTTTCTTTTTCCAAGCCTTTTCGGCCTCTCGCAAAACAAAGTTTTCACAGATCAGTGATTCGCTACATATCACAGAAGTTATTTATATAAGGGGAGCTCACGTTGAGTAGCATTTTAGGTGTAAAGCTGCTACCCCATGTTTTGTTGCTTTTCCATTAACAAAATGCGTGCTAGATTACAACGTAGCAACTTTACACCTAAAATGCTACGGGAACTGAGTAACCCTATTAAATATAATGATATCATTGTCTCACATTTTCTTCTTCAATTGGGTGTTTTCCTCCAATCGCGTTTTGCAGCAGTCTTGTAGGCGACGATTATCGCAAGAAATCGCTTCCCTGGAGGAAATTGTACAATATTTAATTATTAAAATTACGCGAGTAACTTCGATATTACATATCGAGACCTCCAAACCATACCATGCAAAGTCACGTTAGACTTACAGACTTAGGATAGTATAGTGTGGAGATGTCGATATATACTTACTTTTTAGTTTTAATAGTTTTTGTGATTCCTCTGCCTCACGTTTCAGTACTTCTCTATAAAGTGTTATGGCGTTTGTGGAACATAATAACTTTAAAGCAACAAGCATATATATGTAGGTATAAGTGTTTAACTTACATTTTTTGCTCCAACTCTTGGGGAGATTGTCGCGGGATGCTTTCGGATGATAATTCCGATAACGGCAATCTTGCAGGCGCGGTAGAAATTTCTTGTTCTGCAATTATATCGGCAGCATCCAACAAATCTGAGATAGTCAACTCTTGGGGAGATTGTCGCGGGTTGCATTCGGATGATAATTCCGATAACGGCAATCTTGCAGGCGCGGTAGAACTTTCTTGTTCTGCAATTATATCGGCAGCATCCAACAAATCACCGATAGTCAACTCTTGGGGATATTGTCGCGGGTTGCATTCGGATGATAATTCCGATATCGGTAATCTTGCAGGCGCGGTAGAACTTTCTTGTTCTGCAATTATATCGGCAGCCTCCAACAAATCTGCAATAGTCCACTTTGGACGACCTTGACGGCCACAGGTTTCTTTACCGTCAGTCCGGTTTTTGTTAACGCTCGGAATAGCTCTCCAAAGAAGTTTACGACATGTCGCCAGTCCTATAAATTTTAATTTTAGTATGTACTATATAAGCCAAGCATTTACTTACCCATTTCGACTTTCATATTATTTGCAAAGTCATTTTGGAGGAAATGCTCGCTGAAAACTTTCGCAGTTTTCTCAACGGGCTGACCGCAAAAGTGCACCAACATTTGGACCAAATTCTCGTCCCTCGGAAGGCCATGGAAGCTAACCGATTTATTCAGGGGCGCACCCAGGAATATATTTTAGGGGGGGTTTTATATTTCTGAAGATATATCACCGGAAAAAACTGAAAATTTGCTTCAGATAATATCCTCTTTAAAATACATTTATGCAAGTTTTAAATATGTACAGTATGTAATAAATAAATAAACGTTTTAAAATTCATAAACTGCACTTTATTTACAGAGTAACAGAACTCAAACGCTTTTAACCGACTTCAAAAAAAAGGGAGGTTATCATCTCGCCGGAATACATAACTTTGGACCACGTGAACCGTTTTCAATAATCCTTTTTTTATTAGAATGATAGTACCTCAAGGTTCGTCCCGTAATTTGTTTTAGAGATCCGATGATTGGATCATGAAGAAATTAACGGTACCCCTAAATTTGAATATGAGAATTGAAGTCGGTTGTGTTCTTTCCTTAAAAACTACTTGTTTAATAAAAAGTTCTATAAACTCAAGCTGCGCTCAACTTTCAAAAGTACCTAATAAAAAATTTTAAAAAAGAGTCAGTAAAAATAAATTTATTGATTCCATGAATTTTTGCACTTCTATATTCATTTTTTCGATTTCTGGTTTTCGATAGAGATGGTGATTTTTTACGATAGCTAATTTTTTTTAATATTTCAAATACCGAAAAAATTAACTGAACTCTCAAGAAAAACGAAAAATTCATATAAAACGACGGACGAGAAATGGAAAAGAAATTTTCTTCTATCAAAATTTCATAAATCAGTTTGCAGCTCTCAAGAAAAAAAATGTTCGTATTTTTATTCCCTCATGAAAATTTACAGCAAAAGCAAAGCGCTTTTTCAAGCAACAGAAATTATAATAAATATTTCTTATAATTTCCTTGAGAGCTGGATTCTTAGCTTTAAGATACAGATTGTATTTGAAGTTATTAGCTTTAGGGAGGTTTGAACCCCAAAACCCACCCCTTGTGTGCGCTAATGGATTTATTATTTTCGTACGTATTTTTACAACCGATTACCGCACACTTCATTTTAATTATATTTGAATAAATAATGTATTGAAAATCTCTAAAAAAATCACTTTTGCTATTGAAATAAATCGCCACCAAAATACGTATTAAGAAAGAGATGTAAACAACAATACAGAAATAGCAAACTTCAAAACTACGAACGTCAAATTCTTAAGTACTTTTTTCTCAAATGCAATTGCAAATGGCTGCCCTTCAACCGGTCAGATCTTTCTAATTGGTTCATGCATAACAGAGCCTTAAAGCTGATGCCAGATAAAACTTTGTGGCTTGGCGTAACATTTATAAGGCTTTCTGCACATTGGTCGTCCAATCATAGTTACTTCATCGTCACAATCATGATACAACGATTACATGATTACTACATTTTCGCACACTCGGTCGTGATATTTCAATTCATTTGGAGTCTAAATATTTACTTGAAGCAGGTATTTTCTGTTTTTCTGGTTGATATTTTCGCGAAATATTTACAAAAACCTGCAATTTATAAAATATGGACTGTGCTGCAACAATTCTAGACATAATTTTTCAGTAATATCTCTTTTTTCTTTTCCTGAAATGTATTTTGTGCATGCACACAGAGACTTTTTACAATTTCGTCATATTTTATAGTTAAAACGTTCAATACTATTGAATTTTATTGCAATTATCCACTTTTTAATAATTTCGACAGATTTTATGCCAATGCAATTTTAATGCAAATATTAGCTTTTTCACTAATTTTTCCCCATAAAATGTAAACAAACAATGCGTGCACAACGATTAGCAAATGGCAGTGCCGTACTTATCTGTTTCTGCATCTTCTACGATTTGCCGATAACAACAAGTGTGCAGATCTCCTTTGAAATGCATGTGCTCGGCTCAAAATTTCAGGGCGAGACGATAACGCAACTATGATTAGACGACAAGTGTGCAGATAGCCTAATGCAGCGTTTTTGCTGCATTTAAAATGCAACATTTAGCGCTTTCGAACATATTTTTTCGAAGAGTGCTCATGCTATCGCATTTAGCAAATGTACATTTACGCGAGTTCGAAATCGTGTGCTTTCGACAAAGAGCCGTGTTCCAGTCGCTTATTCAGTTCCGTATCTATTACGATCAATTCTCACGAGATAATGTGCAAAAAACCCGACTGAAAAAGAAAAATATACATTTTAAATCAAAAATTCAATACAAAAACTTGAATAAAACAATTCATAACCAAAAATTTGTTTGTGTATGTATTAATTTGTCGCTGCTGTCAATTAAAATTTCCTCACTTAGGAAACAAAACAAACTGTGCCGAATACTGCGGCAACATTTAGCGAACAACGAGAAATAGGCAGAATGTTCGAGGAATGACGTAGAATGTTCCATAAAGAGAAACGTCAAGTTGGATGAACACTGCGAACAGCGAGAGAAAGAGCGATGAACTTCAGAACGTTCGAGAGTTGCCATGCGTACGAGCGCAGGTATATAAGAGCCACGACACAGCGGAGTTGGACAGTTACAAGTCAACAAGCTACAAGTAGAGTGAGCAGAGAAGTGAGTTGCGAATAAGCAAGCTACAAGTTTAATTGTGTTAACAAACTTAGTAAGGCGTTGTTATTGCTTTAGCAAGTATTGTAAAGTGTTTTTACTGTATTAGCGAATATTGTAAATTGTTTGTTGTACAATAAAGTTAATTGTACTACAATTTGGTCATCGTTAGCATTTATTTAACAATCCAGCGATACGAGCCCGAGTATATTTGGGAAATCCCTAAAGGTTTCGAGGATAATCGTAACAATTGGTGTCAGAAGTGGGATTGTTAAATAAATCCCGAAGGATAAACTTTTGAAAATGGCAAAAATTCAAGACCTAAAGATCGAGGAACTCAAACAGGAGTTGGAGAAGCGAAATTTAGCAACCTCCGGAAGGAAAGTAGAGTTACTATCACGGCTGCGAGAGGCTATGGAAAAGGAAGGTATCGACGTTGACAAATACGACTTCCCTCGTGAGGACGATACGACATCAACGAAGGACGAACAGAAGGATGAGGCTGATTGTTCGTCGAAGGGTTTGCAGCAGACAGCCGGTAAGGTTGAAGAACAGCAAAATGCTCCTAGTTCATCAACAGGTATGGACATGAACACGTTATTGGCTGCCATGTCACAGATGATGCAGGAACAGAGGTCGCACTTGTCGTCAGACGTTTCCTCACAGATGCAAGCCTTGGGGACACGTATATCTTCAGAGGTATCAGCGCAGGTGTCATCCCGGTTAGAAACTCAGCTACAGGCACAGGAGGCACGCACATAATCACAGCTGGAAGCACAGGATGAAAAAATTACACAAATACAGGACAAACTTGAAGAGAGACAGGAGAAAGTCGAAGCAAAGGTAGAAGAGTTGGAAGGTCGCCTCCGAGATTTGCAGATGAATCGTCCAGCTACTTCGACAAGTGCTCCCAACGTAAAGACTACATCCTTTGACGGCACGATTCCTTTCCAGGTCTTTAAGCTCCAGTTCGAGAAGACAGCTGCAGCAAATCATTGGAGCATGGAGGATAAATCCGCTGCACTATTCGTTGCATTGAAAGGACCTGCGGCAGAAATCTTGCAGACTATTCCCGACTGTGAAAGGAACAGTTACGATGCGTTGATGAGTGCTGTAGAGAGACGTTACGGTAGCGAGCATAGGAGACAGATTTACCAGATGGAGCTGGAGAACCGCTGCCAGAAATCCAACGAGACTTTACAGGAATTCGCCTCTGAGATTTAAAGGTTGGCTCATTTGGCAATTGGAGACGCATCTGGCGAGCACCCCGAAAGGGTAAAAATCCAGAGGTTCTTATACCGGGTATTTCTTTAAGTTATCTGGTTGTGCAGTTTCGTGAGAAACTAAAAAGCAATGTACTGTTGCTTTTTCCAGTACAGAAGCCGAATATATGGGCATATCTGATTGTTGTAAAGAGGCCATATATTTAAGAAATTTGCAGCACGAGATCACTAACGAATTTTACACTATACCTGTGTTTACAAATACTTGCAAATTACCGCAGGATTAAAACGCAGGTGTACAATCCAAAATAGCTTATTTGCTATATTTAATTCAATTATATTATTTAGTATATAATAAATGAGTGGCTGGATACTTAGCGATAGAGATTAAGGTTTGCGATGCGAGTTTCTCGAAAATCAGGAACAAAAAAGGGGAGATCTAAAGCGGAAGCTATTCATACATCAAAATATTTATGCCAAAACAAATGTCAAACAAGTACAATATGTTGCCACTTAGTATCAAGAAAGCATATCCGCAACACTCCCTCTTGCTTTCTTTAATTACTAATTAATTACAATTCACAATACCTAAATCATTTACAAACCTAAAAAACTTGTCTTTTGTGAGTGCTTTTGTCAAAACATCCGCTGTCTGATTTTTGGATTCCACAAACTTCACATCAATAACGCCTTGGTTTAGCATATCGCAGGTGTAAAAGTATTGCACGTCTATATGTTTTGTTCGCTTCGAGGCCTCAGGCTTCTTGACGAGAGAAATAGCTTGTTGATTGTCGCACCACAATGGAGTAGGGCCAACTTGATGTACGCCCATGTCCAGTGAAAGTTTTCGTAACCATTTGACAATTTTTGTTGCCGAACACAGGGCTATGAATTCTGCTTCAGTCGTTGAAGTCGCAGTCACGGACTGTTTGCGTGAGCTCCAACACACGGCACCACCATTCAATATACCAACCCAGCCAGTTGTACTTCGGCGAGTATCTATATCACCAGCCCAATCAGAATCGCAGTACATTGTAAGCTGCGTAGAAAAAGAATTAAGTGGAAATGATAAACCATGGTTAGTTGAACCCTTAAGATATTTGAAAATTCGTTTAACTGCTTGCCAATGAACAGTCGTAGGCTTTTCGACGTATCGGCTTAAAACACCAACAACGTACGCAATGTCGGGACGTGTGCATACCATCAAATACATTAAAGATCCAATTGCTTCTCTATAGGGAAATTCCACTTTCTTATTGGAGTCAACTGCAGAAGACGATAACTTCATTCCAGGCTCTGCAGGCGTTGGTGAAGGTGAACAGTTGATATGGTTAAATCGCTCTAAAATTTTCTTCGTATACACACTTTGAAATATATTTAAAACATTTTTCTTCTCATCCTTTTTAATTGTAATCCAACAAAATATTCCGCTTCATTGTTTGTAATTTCAAACTCTTTTTTCAAAGAATGCAATAAATTATTTATATCTTCGCAATCCTTTCCACTAGGGATGGGTAGTGGGGGGTTGAAATTCGATTTTTTCCGAATTTCGAACATTGCCCAACCATTCGATTATTCGATTCGAAATTGGGTGGTGCAAATTCGATTTAATTCGAATTTTTTCGAATTTTGAAAAATTTTTTGAAGTGCGACTTCTTAATCGAGTTCGGAGATGTTTGCGTTAAATGTTTAACACCAAGTGATAAAATCTGTATCGTTCAATTTAAAAAAATTAGGACTCGAACTAAAGGCTTCTCTTTTGTGTCTGCACCATAGTTTTAGTTCTATGAAATTGGTTACCACAGGTTAGAAAATCAAATTCAAATAATCGCTCCCGCTAAAGGTTGAGACATATATATTAAAATTTGTTAGGAAATATTTTCGTAGAACATTTTAACCCATTAGCTCTCGCCTAAAACGGTAATTTTTGACACTTACTTCAAGAAATCTCGCAAAAAGCAAATTTGGCAGATCCGTTACTGGATTGATATATTTTAAAAAATTATTCTCCGGAAAATTTTACTAGGGGTCTTCTCAGGAAAAGCTCCATGCTACCAACGTAAAACACTCTAAAAATTTTAAATAAAAAATCAACAAATAAACCAGTTTTTTATACAAAAATTTTTAAAATTGAGTTTTGAATAACAGTTCCTTCTTGGCACTGATTTTTCGTTTTTATGCATCAGATCGAAAAACGTGTATTTTTTTACTTGAATCCCTAAGACAAATGGAGTGCCGCACACAGTGATGGCAAATTTGGTCAGAAAGAACAAAGCTGAAGAGTTGATTTTTTTGAAATAAAGGTGAAATTTAGCAACACAAAGTTCGATTTCAAAAATTCGCCCTTTTGGAGCTAAAATTCGATTAAAATTCGAATATCGAAGCTTCGAATATCGAATTTACCCATCCCTACTTTCCACATATTAAACCATCGTCAACGTATAGAGCTAAATATACTACAGTGTCAGATGAATTGTAGGTGAAAACACAAGCATCAGCTGTTGTCTGCATGAAACCGAATTGCAACAAGAAATTTACTATTATCTTGTTCCACTGACGAGACGCCTGTTTTAATCCATACAGACCTTTCTGCAGATGGCAAACATGATCATCCTTTTCGAAACCGTATGGTTGTTCCATATAAATGGTTTCTTCTAGATATCCATGCAAGAAGGCAGTTTTAACATCGAATTGGATCATATTCATATTTTCGGCAGCTGCTATCGACAAAATAAAGCGAATCGAGTCGTACCTTGCGACCGGTGAATAAATCTCGTCATAATCTATACCTCTCTTCTGAGAGCAACCACGAACCACTAACCGCGCTTTATATTTGTCAATTTTCCCATTGCATTTGTATTTTATTTTCAATACCCACTGATTTGTTATAACATGCATGTTAGGTTCACGTGGTATTAATTTCCAAGTTTTGTTTTTATTTAGTGAATCGATTTCGTCTCTAATGGCGTTCAACCAGTTTTGGGGATCATTTGATGCTAATGCTTCTTCTAAGCTTTTTGGGTCGACTTCAGCCACGCAAAGATCACCACGTATTATTTCTTCGCTATTATATTGTTGTAATTTACTTGTTTGTCTTGTGTTGTATGGACTGCGGGTCATTGGCGCGCTCGTGCTTTTTACCTGAACATTATTTTCTTCTTCGTTGTGATTTTCTTCTTGATTTTGATTCTCACCTTTTTTGTTTGTCACAACTTCAATTACTTCATTTACTTGTTGCTTATGTTTCTCATCGAAGATCACGTCTCTCCGAATCAACAAACGTTTACATGATGGTTCGTACACACGGTAGGCCTTACTATCGTCATTGTAACCTACCATAATGCATTTAATGGAGTTTTTCTCCCATTTGGAACGTTGGTCTTTGGGTACATGAACATATGTTTCACTTCCAAAAATTTTAGATGCGCGAGAGTTGGTTTTCTGTTGAACCACTTTTCGTACGGTGTGTGACCTCCAATAACTTCTGATGATGTTTTGTTCTTTAGATAAACTGCCGTGTTCGTAGCTTCTGCCCAAAGGTGA
>NW_023464141.1:0-11745 GCF_013731165.1 Rhagoletis pomonella | reverse complement strand
GGTTGCTACTGTACTTATGGATACTTCCAAGAGTGTAAATTTCGAGAGTAAAACGATCAAAAATGGTCTTTTTTTATTTGATAAGATACGGAAATTGAATGTTGATGGGATGGATAACATATTAACTGTTGGAAGGTCCTTGTATAAGGTGTTTTTCGACTCTATTGACAATGCGAATAGAAGTTTTACTGAGCCTTATGGAGTTATACGCCAGGTGTCAATCGATTTTTTAGAGGATGAGATTTTTGAAAACATCCAATCTAATATTAAGGTCAAGTCTGTTTCTCGCATAACAAGAAGGAATCCGGACAATAGAGATAGATTTTTACCAACTTTTTCGATTAAGATCGGGTTTGAGGGGAATGTGATGCCAGAATCTTTAAAGATCTTTTGTGTAAATTTTAAGGTGAGTCACTTTTTTCCTAGGGCAAGACAGTGCTTCAACTGTGGTAGGTTGGGTCACACGAAATTATCGTGTAGAGCCAGAAATCGCTGTATCATATGCGGAAAAGATGAAAGATGTGTAGGGAAGTATACTGCGAATGAGATTAACTGCATCTTGTGTGGTGCAGATAATCATGTTTCTGTCAACAAGGACAAGTGTCCCACTTGGGAAAAGGAACAAAAGGTTATTGAGGTCATGACGATTAAGAAGATATCTAGGCGTGAGGTCTATGATACTTATGGGGATACATTGTCCAACAATAGATTTTCTATTTTGGATGATTATGAAACAAATTTTCCTTTAGCAAAAAAATTATGTTTAAAATATACAAAGTAATGAGGTTATTGCTAATAGAACTCTCACTAGGAGGAGGTACAGTCAGATGGTTAAGATGGATGTTAGGCAGGATAGGATAGTACCTAGGGAGCGTATAGTTACTGAGGTCAAGGAAAGAAGTAAACCAGCTTTTGAAACCCCTAAATGGGAGAAAAATAGAAAAATAGAGAAATAGAAAAGCTTTTGAATCTTTTGGTTAAAAAATTCAATCTTCATGCTGATAAACCAATATTAAAGGTGTTGGGTCTTTTGGTAAAGGAAAATGTTAATGATAGACTTAAAGTTTTTTCAAATAAAGACGGCAGTAAAAATATTACAACTTAATTGTCAGAGCCTGAAAGCGAATCGTAGCTATATTGAATATTTTCTTGAGCATAATAGTATTGATATTGTTGTTCTCCAGGAAGTTTTTTCTTTGGGGGACATTAAAGAGGGTCACAAATTAATTAACTTTAATTTAATTGTTAAAACTCGTCCTGATGGGTATGGAGGAGTTGCTATTGGTGGTAACAAAATATTAAATTACAGCGTGTAAGATTTAATACTGTGCACGATATAGTAGTTGTTAAGACAACAAATCTGGATAGGAACTTGCTGATTGTGTCAGCGTATTTTGCGCCTGGAACAAATAGGTATCTTTTTGACTTTGACATTAGTAAGCTTTTGGTGTTTCTGGATGGTAACGAAGATGTGTTGTTGCTTGGCGACTTCAATGCCAAAATGCGAGACTGGGGGTGCAATAAGGATGACCCTAAGGGGAAAAGGCTGGACTGGTCTGTTTAAATGATGGTAGTCCCACGTTTGCTGTAAATAGGTTGACTCAGGTAGGGTTATCGGTGCTGGATTTATCTTTCTCAAATGTTTCTGGATGTGTTAAGTGGGAGGTTAATCTACGCTATGTTGGGGGGAGCCATCATAGGCCTATTATTGTTGAGGTCGATAATGTTGCAAAAAGGCCCAATTTTCTACAAAAGAAGAAACTTGCTTCTGCGCTTGCTGGATGTGTTGTTATGGGGGGGTTGGATGAGATAGTTGATGAGGTACAAAATGAAATTAAGAAAGCTTCAATTGATTTGAATTCTTTAAAAAGAGCTCCTAAAGCGTGGTGGAATGAGGAGCTAAAAAGGCGTTATAGACTGGTTTTGGCGGCGAGAAAAAAAGCTGCTGTAACGAACAGTGTTCATGATTTTGAAAAACTACGTCAATTGGAGGAGGGGTGGAAGAAAGAGGTGAAAGAGGCCAAAAGTAAGAGCTATAAATCTAGAATAGTGCAGTTGAACGAATGTGGAGAACAATTAAAATTGTTCCAATTCCTAAAGCTAATAAAAATTTAAGTGACTATAGGAATTTCAGGCCGATTTCCTTACTCTCGGTGGTGGTAAAGTGTATAAATATGTTAGTTAAGAATAGGTTGTATGACTGGGTTGAAGGTAAAAGTATTTTACCGCGAAATAGTTTTGCGTATCGCAAGGGGATGTCGGCATCGATGTGCCTAAATGAATGCTTGCATTGGGCTGGTAGGCTTAAACAGGGTAATAAGAAAGTGTTTATGTGTGTATTGGATATCTCAGATGCGTATAATTGTGTTGACATCTCACTTCTAGGGGATATTTTAGACGGTGTTGAGAGGAAGATTTGCAACTGGGTCATTAATTTCCTTTCTAGGAGAGTTTTGGTTTTGGGTAAGGAAAGGGTTGAGGTTTCCAATGGTCGCTGTTTATCCCCACTGTTATTTAACCTGTACACTGCAAGTTTGCACTGTTTGGGTGATGTAAATTACAAAAATGTTCCAGTTTGCGGATCATTTCGCGTTGTTGTGTGGTGGGAATAGTTATATTGAGGCTATAAACTGTTTAAATGGTAAGTTGAATGAATTCAATACGATGCTAAATAGCTGAAATCTTAATATAAATGTAAGCAAAACGAAATTTCTATTAATGCTGCTGCTAGTTCAAGTAGAAATCTTATCAAGATCCTTACGACTATAAAAGGTGGTTTGGAACCCATAGTTGCGATTAACTTCTACAAGGCCTTTGTCAGAAGTAAAGTTGAATTTGCGAACACTACATATGCTAATGCTCCCCGAGGGTTTAATAAGAGGTTGCAAGGTATTTCAAATGATACGCTGAGGAGGTGTCTAGGTCTTCCTCCGAGTTCTCCTATTCACGCGAGATATGCACTGGCTGGGGAGCTTCCGCCTCTCAAAAGGGCTGAACGGCTTACTGCCAAGGAGTTAGGTAAACAATGGATTGTGAATGAAGAATTAAGAAAGGATCTGGTTAGTGAGTACCCTGTTAAGTCGAGTTATAGTTTTGTTTATTCCAAATTTAAGAATATTTTTAACAAAATCAATGTTAATGTCTCCTTTTGTAGACATGCTAATTTTAGTGTGGAATTTTCTTCTTTGGTTAAGTCTAAGAGAGAGTTTAGTAAAGAGCAACTTACTAGTATTTTCAGATGTAAGTTTGATGAATTGGCGAAGGAAGGTTGTTATATGCTGGCGACTGATGCATCTGTAGTGAATGATGTTGTTGGTATTGCTTTTTATGATCCTCAGGAAAAAATGTATAAGATGTTTAAGTTAGAGGGGAATTTTTCATCTACTTTTGGAGAATTAGTAGCTATTAGACAAGCAGTTTGTTTTTTAATAAAACAAAACATAGATAAGTGGGTTATTATCACGGATTGCTTAGCGGCTGTACGGTTGCTAGGAAGGAGGGTGTCTACAAATTTTATAGTGGCTTCTATTCACAATATGATTGCGAACTCGAACTGCATTAGTGCCAAGTTGGTGTGGGTGCCTAGTCACGTTGGTATTGGGGTGAATGAAAGAGCTGATGAATATGCAAAGGCTGCAGTCAGTGAGGGATTGACGATTAATGTAGATCTTACCTTGGGTGAAGCGTTGTGTAAAATTTTAAGTAATATTTGGACAGAGTGGGAAACAGAATTTAGAGACATCAGCATTACAAAAGGAAGTTTTTTGCTGGCAATAGTTGCGATCCCGTACGAGTCCGGACTAGTCAGAAATAGTCAGAATCAGTCAGATTTTACTGGAAATCGATCCCGTACTCGGTTCTCTGACTATTGAGAGGTCAAAAAAGAGAGTAAATACGGTTCTCTCTCTGTCAGAAGTTACCAGTTTTAGTCCGAGAATTTTTTGCGGGTAAATTCTGGTAAATGTGTCAAACGATCAGCTGTAGTGTGTTTGGCAACCAAATTGTAAACAAAAGAAAAGTGCACTCTGCTAATTCATGCTTCAAAGTATTTATTTACTTGTTTAAGTGGATTCTAATGAATTTGAAAGTATTTTTGGTTATTTACATGTGTGAGCTGAGTGTGTTTACATACAAAATAAGCAAAAATTTACAACCAAAATTTGGAGGTTATGTTAAAGTTGACAGAAGTTACAATTTTTTACTAGAAAGCGATCCCGTACTTTTCAATGTTACTCTCTCGCTCTGAGCGAATTTTTATTTTTTGACAGTTTTACTAGTCCGAGTCCGAGGAATACGGGATTGCACCTAATATTGGTGATATTAAAAAGCGTCCTTGGTTTATAGATAAAAAATGTGATTTAGGTGTTCATGACATCAAACTTATTAACAGGTTGATGATGGGACACACTTATGGCAGAACTTATTTAAGCAAGTTTCAGAGAGGTATTGACGATTTATGCGCAGTGTGTAGAGTCAGAGAAACAAGCGATCACCTTATCTTTCATTGTAAAAAATTTTCAGTCGCTAGAAGCACTTATACCTTTTTTAATAGATGTAATAATTTAAAAGTTTTTTTAATATTTCTAATTTGTCTCTTTTTAGTGAGCTTATACATTTTCTGCATAAGGTAAATCTGGACAAAGTCCTATAAAAAAAAAAAATTTAAATTATATAAAATATATGCTATTTTGAATATTTGGATTTGTCTAGCAATAGACCTTTGTTTAAATTGGAAAAATAAAAATACGAGAAATGTGGTTAACTGAATATATACAATTTTATGTTCTAGTATCTTAGATGACTGATTAATTGAATATACTTAATTTGTTGTTCTACTATCTTATACGACTGTCATGATTTAACTTTTGACCTGTGGATGGTTGTGAATTGCACCTTTTAAGTGCGTAGTATAGTACAAAGTTTAGTAATTAAAAAAAAAAGAATAAAATAAATAAAAACAGAAGATTTTATAGTATTAAGAAAGTTATATATAAGGGAAATAAGAATTAGATTAAAAAAAAAAAACTTTGAAAAAAAAGATAAAAGAGGCTTAGACTGATGTAAGTTTTTCTTAATTCAGTAGTGCCGGAATTATTTGAATTGTCTAATTTCATGTTAGGTATGTTGATTAAATTGGTATTCAGTACTTTTTGCAGTGTGTAATTTCCCTGTAGAGTTAATGTTAATTTTGCGTTTTAGTTTTTCTTTTATGTTTGTAAATCACCACTCTTGTTCTTCGGTGGATCTTTTCTTCGTTGGACTCAATTGTGGATCTGCTCTTACGACAAAGACGATGTTTGACAACTTTAAATTATTAGTATAACCTGGCCCCTGAGGTTATAATAATACCTGGCCGTTTTTAAATGTCTGATGACATTGTTAATAAAAAAAAAAAAAAAAATAGGACTAAATACTGATTTTAAAAGTATCGTAGATACTTCTACCCAAGGCACATTAAAAAAAAATGTACCTTGCTTCTACCTAACGAAATACCGTGTGCTCAAGTAATACATAGAAAGTAAGCAAAAGGCTGAAATTGTTGAAGTTATTTTTTGCTTGTACGAAAAAAATTGATTCTAATACGCCTGAGATATAAATTAATGAATAAAGATCAACAAAATATTAAACAATTTGTCAATAAGAGTTGCCGTAGCACATATACATTGTATAGGATTGGTGTGATTTTGTCGTATGTACCATACAATTTATCACATAAGACAACGGGCCGTATGCATAAAACCTAAGCAAATGCCTTTTCTTGCAATTTCAAACCTTTTACTCGATTCAAACAAATTTAACTGAAAGGTATGAAATTTTAAGTAAAAGCTATCGCTTTTTTTATGAATACGGCCCAATATTTTAACAAGGAGTTTGATCAAACTGTATGAAGATTTTGTCGTATGTGAAACTTTTCGTCACATACACCAAAATGTTGACCGAGTCGCTTGCGAACTTGAAAATACGACAAAACTCAAAAAACTTTTACTCAATGTCCCGGAACCCAAATTAGATATCCGAAAACTGATAACACCAATCGAAAGATCTCATTTAAAAAAAAATAACACAAAATGACGCTTACGACAATATTTTACCCAGGCGACGATTTCAGCCTTTTGCTTGCTTTTGTGTGCGTGATTTGTAGTATCCCAGTAGCGAAATGGGTCACCGGTGACATCGTCACTAATGAGGATTTAGTGACATCATCGCACTTGCTGTGAATCCTAAACGACATATAGCTGACAATGACACTGGTCACAATGTCATGCAGGTGTACTCCTATCAAAGACTTATAACAGACAATGTCTTGCAGCGGTCACTTATAAAAAGTCCATTGCAAGATACTGTCGCTTGAATGTCATTAATGATCACTGCATGACCAAGTCAAGCAGATGACATCAATGACGAAATTACCATTTATCTGAAAAAGTCATGAACGACTTTCATACAAACGGAGCGCATAGTAATTTAAGACGAATATTTTCCGTACAAGACTCGTTAAGTGACTAATGCATGACATTCGCTACGGGGATATCATACTGCCGACCAGCATTTAATGTGAAAATGTAACATACGACAAAATCATTTTATAAAAAAGTGGCTGTAAAAGCTGTATGGGTTACTGAAAACTTAAAAAAATGTGGTTTTATACTTTTAATACTATGTACAATCAAGCATTAAAATTTGGCAAAAAACTATTGTACAGCTTTTGAGAAATTATGACTGAATCTTTAACATCGATTTCCCAAAACCTGGCGAAAGTAACATACGACAATATTTTACCCAGGCGAAAAAACAATAACCGAGTCGAAATTTTAGCGAATGCCATGCAATTTTCGACACGACTCGAGTAAAGTAGAGCGGGATGAGTATTGAACGTCATTTTCCATGTTTTGTGTACGCAGATTACGAAAATGAGGCCAGTTTTGGAGTGGCGGTGTATTATATTCTTTAGAAAAAATGTGTATAGCAGCTGCTTCGGAGCTGCGGAACCAATTAGAAATAAGAAACTGATGCCAGGTAAAACTTTGTAACATTGCGTGACATTTACAACTTTGCCACCAAAGCGCCAGGCGCAATTTAAATCCGCAAAATATCGGTTTAAATGCAATAACCGCATTGCAGTATGGAAGAAATGGCACAGCTTGACATTAAAAAAAAAATTGGCTTTATTTATCAACCTCAGTATTATTCTCTGCGGCAGAACTTTTCAATTTGGTTTGAAAACCTTATTAGCTTTTGCGTCAATTGGTGACTCCAGTTCAATGGTGACAGGCCCATCATTTTGAATGTGTACTTGCATGTATGCGCCAAATTTGCCATCTATCCAAAAGTATAAAATTAAATGGTGTATTTACAACTAACAGCTTTAAGAACATTTAACCACCTTTTATTTTCGTCGCATCATAGTCTTTTTCCAACCGTTTTAGAAACGAGTTATATAAGTTTTGCGCAGTGTCGCCTTGCATGGCCAAATGAAAATCAGGTTTATTCCCTTTAAGACGGTGATAGAGTGTGAATTGCGAGACGCACAATATTTCCAGTTGCTCATCTTTGATGCTTTTCTGCCAACGTTTACCTGCTGTATCTTCAAAAAGACGTAAGGCGACGAGCTTGCGGACGCTGCCAGTAATGAAGAGATGTAATTTGGTAGTTTAACCTTATTTGTATCAACCACACCTACAGATATTCCACATCCTTCTCCGTGTCCGAGTGCGTTATACCCACAAGCACGCATAGGCCACGTCCAATCGAGCTAATCAGCTCGTCGCCAACTTAAATGAGATTTTTGTGTTTTAGCTAGCATGATAGATTTTTATTTCATAACTTACCGGTTACCTTTGCGGCAGTTACTCTCTGCACAATGGCCTTCATTTAAACAAATTTGCTCTAAAAATTCCTGTATTTTCTATAATTCTCAAAAGTCTCGGTGCCTAAAAATGGCCCGCAGGTGGATTATGTTTACGTTTTCACAAACTGTGTAATCAGCTGTTGCCACTGATGCCACTGTTCGTTGTTTCCAACCAAACTTGGTTCTTTTTCTTTAATTTTTCTAATTTGGTTGTTTGGTAGTTTATCATCTGGTTTGGTTTTTTTTTTTTTAAATAGAAATTAGCAAATTTTTTCCTTACACAAAGTATTATTGCATACTGAATGCCATAAATGAAAAACCCAATTTTAAATTTTTAATGTAACACACATGCATTTCAATAATTTTTGATTTCCGAAATAGCAACGTTAACTTCTACCAAAACGTAAATTAATGTTGCATTTCCACAAAATTTTAATTAAAAAAACCCGGCCTCAAGCTCCATCAAGGCGAATTTATATAAGGTGGTGTTACTAGCTCAGCTGATTTTGTGTATTTGTTTCGCCGCACAGCTTCTGATATCAAATTGAAAAATTTTGTTTGAATTTCTACACACACCCTTACAGATTTTGACAGTTTATGCCGCCAAAGCAAAAACAAAATACATGTAAATTTTTGTTTTTTTACTCCTGCTATCGCCTTATATTAATTCGCCTTGAGCTCAATAAAGTTGTTGAATTTTTGTTTTTTGTAATAAGTTTTCCCTTTTTGTAATAGAGAGGTGGATAACAAATGTGGTTGTTTTTTCGTCAGATTTTGTTTCGTTATTTTTAAAGGAATGGCATCCGTGGCTGCTGATGTAACATGTTTTATTAGGTTTGTTCGTCGAAAATCCAGCAAGAATTATCCAACACTCAAAATATCAGAGAGTAAGAAAAAATTCTCTCAAATTCTCTCTCATGTTGAGAAACTTGCAAATTTCTGCACGAACGCAAATTTGCAGGAATTTGCAAGTTTCGCTGCCAGCTGGCGTCCACGGTTGCATTTCAAACATAAAAAATTTTTATAGAATTTTTAAAATTCTTTCGGATGGCCAAAAACAGGATATACATGTATATTTCTTGTTGTTCTGACTTTCTTTAACATACATTTCAATTTCTTCATCGTACTAGCTGTCGGGTTTCTTAAATCGACTCTGGTTGCAACTGCATTCCGATTGCGAATACCATTTTTTTCAGCCGAATTAAGTTCAAATCATTGGAATTAACTAAATTAATTATATCAACAATTATTTACTTCCTTTTTTCATAAAAAAATCGCTCGTGTTTATAAATTTTTAAATTTAACGAACTAATTTATTCAAATTATTGTAGACAAAAATGCAACCATGCGCCACAACCACATGTTTTTCGTGTTTGCAAATTCTTGCTGGCAAAATTTTTTCCAGCAAGAATTTGCAACTTCTCTCCAAGAGAACTGTCACTTTGCTCTCACAATTTTTGAGTGTTGGATAATTTTTTGGTCTGCACGAACGCGATTTGGGCAAAAATCGTGATAATTCGTACAAATTCGTACAAATTTTTTGCTCGACGAACAAACCTATTATCAAGAATGATAGAATACAAGATTGCGCCGTCCTGGCCGTTGACATTTGTGTACCACAAGTAAACAAAGAATAGAGCGAAAAGAAGAACGAGTTGAAACTGCCAAAGCAGTTCACTTTACAGCGAAAAACGTGTTTTGTTCGCTGCACCGTGTTTTATTATACGTACTGTACTTGAGTTGTGTTATGCAGAGTTTACACGTATGAGTTTAAGTTCTGTTTAATATCTACATTGGGATGGCCGTTAATATTATGGAGAAAAATAAAAGTATTAGGATTCTCGGTCTCACCCCATAGAAATGTGTGAATAGCCTTAAAACTTAACTATACAATGTTTTGAATCAATCAAAAGAGATTCAGAGGTAGCTCAGAGCGCTTAAAACTTTCCATGTATTTGATATGGAAAAACACAATTTTTCGTAGAAATGGTATAGAATTCGGCATCAGTGCACTTAAGCGGACCCAGGGGCCAATCCTGGTTCTATGAAATTGTGAAGTGAAAATGAAAAATTCAATGTCAGTGAATATTTTATTTCTTCACCTTTTCTTTTCGGCGGCCGCTGTGGCGTAGTAGTAAGCAGTGCGCTCTTCCACTCCGCAGCGCCTGGGTTCAAGCCCTGGTCGAGGCAACATCGCAAAAATATTTTAGAAAAAGGTTTTTTCTTAACAGCGATCACCCCACGGCAGGCAATGACAATGACCGAGTGTATTTCTGCTTGAAAAACAGCATCTCGTAAAAATACAATCGCCGTTCGGAGTCGGCGTAAAACTGTAGGTCCCTCCACGCCAAACACTAACATATGTGTAAGCGCCAATCTATTATTATTATTATTTTTTTTTTCGTAGCAGAGGGAAATGCTTTATGCACTGGCCGGGGGCGCTAGTCTCTATACTACCTTCCCCGAGTGTGGGACTCCCACCGAAGCGTGTTGGGCTACCCACTAAAACCCAAACTCCCACCGCCCACGCAAGCATCTCGCATCTGGCACCGCAATTCTGCATGTCTTCAGATGCAGGAGCGCGCTGCTAGAGCCTTGGGACGGCTCTTTTGTAGGAGCGTTTCATTCGGGTGTCCTCAGTAGACAACCGTCCTCTCGTTTGCAGCGGAGTACGAATTTCACGTATCTCGCAACTGCTTCCCACTTTTCTGCACTGGAGATCATTACCCCAACTATGTTGTTCGGAGTTATGTCCCGTGTCTTTCTTCCAACATTCTGCGCGAAATCAATAAGTGTTCGCAGGTGAAGAATGTGTGGTACACGTTATCTTCGACGTTTCCGCAGTAGTGACAGAACGGTGAGTCCACCCTTCCCATTCTATGAAGATATTCTCGGAAGTAACCATGACCGGTGAGGAATTGCGTCAGGTAGAAATTTACTTCCCCATGCGGTCTGTTCAACCATGTTTGAAGGTCGGCTATCAGATAGTGCGTCCATCGACCTTTTGTGCTTGCATTCCAGTTTTTTTGCCACTGCTGGATCAGTTGCTCGCGCGCCCTTGCCGCGGCAGCTGCTCGACCTATCTCGGCACGGAGATTGTAAATCTCTTTTCACTCGTAAGCAAGTAGCTCAATTGGAATGACGCCAGAAATAACTAGAACCGCGTCCGCGGACACTGTACGGTATGCAGAAGCAATGCGTAGTGCCCCTCTGCGCTGGACCGAAAACATTTGAATCCGGTATTTTTTTACTTTCAATGCGTCGCACAGTGTATTATTTCCATATTCTATAAAATATTAATCACATTATTTTAGATCGCCAAATTTCAAAACAACGTCAAAAATGTTTTTAGAAATGCCTGATAAAGACGAAGCAATAACAACTAAAAATTTTAAATCAAAGTCTAGGGGGGGACGGGGTTCGATTTGGAAAAGTATCAAGCGCGATAATATTTAAACTTGTATATTTGAAACTGAGTCTAAATGTTTAATTTGTCGGTGTTATGTGATTTATGGAGCAATTGCTGGAATACCATTTTGGTCTTATTTTTTTAGGTATGTTCTTTTTAATAAATATACATTTTTGGGATTTTAATAAACTAGGACTGAGTGGGTGTATGAATTAGCCCCCACTGAATTAACCCCCACCGGGCAAAATGACTTAAGCCCCACCAATGTCTCAGTGAATCTTTCCCCACCAAAAATGACAGAATCCCCACAAAAAAAAAAATGAATTAAACCCCACGAAAATGATTTTATCCCCACCAATCGAAGTGAATTAAGCCCCACCAAACTTGGGGGTTAATGCAGTGGGGGCTAATTCATACACCCGGATTTTTATTATATGATTATTTACAAAATTATGGTTTCTCCTTTTACGAAATGTGCACTATTAGT